>NC_030443.2:16063457-16158457 GCF_001660625.3 Ictalurus punctatus | reverse complement strand
ATCAGTCAAAATGTGCATTAGGAAAACCAAAATTTGGTGTAATCACAGGACACATGCTAGTGTCAGTCATACCTAGTACAGTAATCTTAGAAAACACGGTACTTTAAGGTATTTATTTCGACTGTAAATAGTTCTTAGCATCCTAATGGCCTTCTCTGATGCGGAAACGGTGTCGTACATTTGGACGTTGTATACTTAAGGGTTCTTAGCTTCCTAAAATGTTCAAGTATTTGAAGCAAAATCTGGGCAGCACAGTGGTGGCAGCATGGTGGTGGTAGTATTGACAGGTCACAGCTCCAGGGTTTGATCCTGAGCTTGGGTTACTGTCTCATTGAAGTGTCTGAGTGGGTTTTGTCTGGGTTCTCCAGTTTCCTCCTACTGCCAAAAAACAGGAGTGAATTGGTGACTAGGTTTGAATAAATGTATGAATATGTGTGTGGGTGCACTGGCTGGCGTTTCATCCAGGGTGTATTCTCGCCTCACTGATTCTGGGATCGGATCTGGCTCCACCATGACTCTGACCAGGATAAAGTGCTTCAACAGCAAAGCTACAGTCTATTCATATATATTTCCGGTAAAATCTCATAGTGGTTCATGGGTTGTTTATTTATTGCTGGTTTTGTTAAAAAAAAAAAAAAAAACACACACACACACAAAACAGAGTAAATTATTTCTGTAACTCTTCTTTGTGACAAAGTCTACTGTTATAAACACTACACAAATAAAACGCAATTCAAGTGTGACTTTTTCGTTGTTGTTTTGACCAATGTGGATCATAAACGTAAGAAGTAAAGGAAAGAAAAGAAACAGCAGTGGGTGAAATGACAAAAATATCATTTCACGACACACAGACATTTCTACAATACACAATATGTATCATATCTGGCAACCTCCAGCAAAACCGTAGTCTTACATTTAAAAAGGAGGATAAACTGTTCCATTACTTTAAACTGAAAAGGGTTTAAAAATCCAATAATATCATTTGAATCCATTCTATTAATGAATAATAATTACATGGTCTCATAGCCCAATGTGGTCTTCTGCTGTTCCACCTCATGGTTTGATGTGTTTTACATGCTGAGATGCTTTTCTGCTCACCACGGTTGTAAAGACTGATTATTTGAGCTTCTATAAGCTTCCTGGTAGATCGAACCAATCAATAAGGCGTTTCCATCCACAGAACTGTCACTCACTCAAAAGTTTTTGTTTTTCCCCACCATTCTGTGTAAACTCTAGAGATTGTTGTGTGTGAAAATCCCAGGAGATCAGCAGTTTCTGAAATACTCAAACCAGCCTATATGACACCAACATCCATGCGACGGTTAAAGTCACAGAGGTCACACTTTTTCTTCGTTCTGATGTTTGTCGTGAACGTTAACTGAAGCACTCGACCTGTATCTGCATGATTTTATGCATTGTGCTTCCCCCACATGATTGCATAACCGCTTAAATGAGCAGGTCTATAGGTAAAGTGTATTGTTACATAATATCATCATACTGCGCGAGTAATGGAAATGTCGTGTGTTATTCGGTAAAAACTCCACTCTCACTGTGGTGATCCATTTCATCATTCATTTAGCCTTCATGCTTCCATACAGCAACAAGTAACTCATCGTATAACAGGACAAAAGTTATTCTATCAGATTAGAAAACATATTACTGATCAAAATCTGGAATTTAACGAAACATTTCAGGATTAGCAATTCAGAATTAGTATCACCCTTTCCCTTTGCATGTTTTGACCAAAGGGTGAAGCCAAAGTGTTAACCACATAATCATAACACAACATTGTTACTGTCACAAGAGTATATTTCATTCCAGTCATCTGAATTTGGCCCATTATAGAAAAAAGTTAAGTATTATCAACTTTCAGTAGTTTAACAGAGATTCTTACAGAGGTATGTTGGCACTAGGGGTGGACGATATGGCAAATATATCACGTACATACACAATAGATCATATCAATACCACAGCAATGCTGTATTCTTGAATCTGATCGGTCAGTTGTTGATTCATTTTCTATTACAGCAGCTCGGACAGTAGTGCCGGCTGTATTTCTAATCACAGGTTTAGTGTATATTAATGGGGACTTGTAAGGCTGACGCTCTGCATAATTCAAGCCGAACAATAAAATAAAAAATTTTAAAAAATGTTATTTGACAAAGAAAAATCTATAACTGAAGTTTTCATGAAGAAAGAGAGTTATGAACATTTATAGAAGGAGTCTCGAGTGTTAGCGTCAAGTTTTCTGACACTTTGTGCTTTCTGGTTTCTTGGCAACACGAGACTTTTTTTTTTGGTCTTATTAACTTCAAAGAGAGGAAAAAAATAGATGCTGGTGAAGGATTGAGCTGCTATATCGTAAATGTTTACAGGAACTAACTTGTCTCACGGACGTTCCACAACGTTAAACGTAACTATAAAGGGTTAAAAAGCGTTAACACAACGTGTAAAACGGTTAACAAGTTCAAAACTGCAGTTCTTTGTGAATTTCTGTAGTATAAGAGGAATAAAACACTTTGTGACATGCTGTTATAGGAAAATAGTAACCTCAGTGTGGTGTGTCGTTTATTTTCCTATATAACACACGTAGCACGTACATATCAAAGTGTTCTATTCCATACATATTATACTTCTGGACATCTTTAAGATACACTATAGGTATCAGGGTATGTCATTTTGCTGAGGTTTTGCAAACAAGTGCACAATAGTTTTCGTCCAACGTTAAGAAATAAAAATTTGTACAGATAGTGCAAAAAAAATAGTTGTATCAGAAAGTGACTTAGAACTTAAACTTCGAAAATAACGTGTTGTTATTTCACGATATCGATATAAAATCGTCATATCGCCCATCCCTAGTTTGGCACAGTTCAATATTGCATTATTGCAGTGTCAGAAATGGCAAATAAACTAATAATACATACAACATCCTACAATACATCATCATCATCATCATCATCATCATCATCATCGCTTCCATTATTGACCAAATACTAAAATACTCTATAGACTCAGGACATGTTTGAGCTTCACATTAGCAGGTCTGTTATTTCTGACACTATAAAATATTTTGAAGCATGTAGCGTCACTTATATAATCATTACTATGTTCTTTAAAACAAGAAACAGCTGTAGTGTTGTGAGGTTCATGAGGAAGATATGAAACGGAAAGTTGAAAATAAAAAAAATAAAAAATCACCCAAGCAAACGTGTTCACTTACAAGCGCGAAATGGTTTTTCTACCAAACGTACAAGAACGATACGACGAGAAATTCAGTGTGGACCGTCCTCAATGACTACCTCTACCTCGTCTTAGCACCAGATCATAAAACATAGTTATTGCTAACAAATTAAAAGGAATATTATTAAAATCTTATGAGCTGAATTGGTTGAACATGAAAAATATAGTCAATAGAAATGCCTTTAAATTAGTACTAGTACTGCGTTGTGGCGCGAAAGCAATCGGATTAACAGCGTGTAAACTGTACCTGTGAATGTTTGGCTCATGAACTGTTAACTGACAAAAAGCGTGGCACCATGATTAGTGTTTAAAAAGAAAATGACAGGACAATAACTACCCCAGGAAAACTACCCCGGGTGGTGTTTATCATGTACATAGCATTTGTTTTTGCTTCTTGAAGAGAAACATCTTTTACATACAGCTTCATGAGTGCATGCTATAGTCAAGACTAAGTCATTTTTACGACTCTTTTTATCCATAAATATTCAGTGTGCTGTTTTAATGATAGAAAATAACAATAAAGTTCGCTGTGGATGAACATACATCACTGAGTAGTGTATTGATATGTATCGCGTTGGAGTAATGTATATCTGGGCTGCACTAGAGGATAATCGGATTCATTTAGAGACGAAAGGTGTTTACAGGTCTTAGTCTTAAACTATTATGTTCCCTGGTAAAACTCCGATGGGGGGGGGGGGGGGGGGGTATGGGCTAAGGCCAAAACGGCAAAATATTAAGCTTTTAACAACAAATCATTGGTCAGAAAATTAGCACGAGTTAAACAAGCGCACTCCTGAGACCTCCTGTGCCTCCATTTGCTGTTTAGTTTTGCTGCAGTGAACTGTGGGGGGGGGGGGGGGGGGGGGGGGTAATCTGTAGTCTTCTTGTATGCGAAGGTAAAGTCATGATAATGATTAAAACGTTTGATGTACATTTCTGGGTGTACAAAATTAAAATAAAGTAAAAATAATAATAAATAAATAAACAAACAAGAAGCTGTTTGCGAGTTCACTCAACAAGGCTTAAGCATTTAAAGAAATGGAAGGGAAAAGCTATCCCATAATAAGTTACTTTATCTATTTGTTTCCTGACCAACGATTTGTTGTTAAGATAACTAATTAAAAGCTTCATATTTTGCCGGAGTATGGTTTAGGGCTGTGGTGATTGGAACGGTGCTTGCATTTCAGTGTAACACTCCTGCAAGCCACGGATCAAAATGAAATGCAATGCAATTCCATGAATTTAAATGCGTTTCATTCTTTAAAAAAAAAGAAGAAAAAAAAAGAAAGAAAAACAAAATAGATCAACATGACATAAGAGTGATTCGATGACGGGTTTCGCTTCTCAGCACGACACGTCCTCGTGATCATGAGAAGGTGTGATTGCTTTTCTACCTGGCTTGCCGTCTTCTCCGTACTGTACAGATTTAAACTCGTACGTTGAACGCTTTGTTTGTCATCACTGAAGTTTGTTCGGGAGAAATTCTGTGAGCCGTCGGGTTCCGAAAAACCCGACAACTCGGATACCGATTCGTTTCGCTGGAATGTTTTCACTGTATGCGATTGATGAAGCGCATCACAGGATCTTGTATTCATTTCCAAACCAAAAAAAAAACAAGAAGAAGATACGCCAATCGGATCCGGACGTTCGACTAAAGCCTGTTTTACACTGTGCAATTTCAGCTGACTTCAAACTGTACGAGATCCAGATGAAATAGAACTCTATAACGTGATTATGTGATAATGTGCTCCACGAGCTTGAGGTAATAATGAGATTTTTCTCTCATTAGCATGTTTCGTTTCCGTTTCGTCATCACCACTAACATATGTGCAGCTGTCCCGTGAGTATGGTGCAATCTTATACCGTCCTCCCATTGGTGGATTTTTAGATGAGCGTCGTTTTATTTTGAAAAATGTCGGATCCAGTGCTAAAAAAATGACAGTGAATCAGCTGCTGGTGAGCACATTCTCAACTAAAATTCTCAATTCTCAAAAAAAAAAATTTGCCTGCGATTTTTGAAATTATACAGTGTAAAGCTGCCTTACAAGAGCTGGCTTAAAAGAGATGACTCATTACGAACGACACGTCACTTCAAAGTGTGTGGGATTTTTTCTCTGAGTAAATACTGTAACGTGAAGTTTGATAACTGCATGATCTGTCAAAATCTGTGATTATAATTGGGGTCCATTACATTTTTAACATTCTATCAATCTTGAAGTTTGGCCCAGGCATTATGAATGTAGATAAATGTAAAATATAATAATAATAATAATAATAATAATGGAGTAACTACATGGTGATTCTAATAACCTGTTGCTTCTTCGACCTATTATAACTATATTATACAGCTAATGTTGACTAGAAAGGACCTTAACTTCCCTCTTTAATACATATTTAGTGTTGGAAAGCTAACAAGCTTTCAAGAAAGTATTATTATTCTTCATATTACACGTAACTTTATCAGCGCATTTCACTTGCATGAACTCTACACTTGATCGATTGCTCTCTACCAGCACCTCACGGATCGGTAGGATTTAAATCCGTGATTTACCTGAGCCCTAACCTCTCCTCCGTTCACTATAACATGGCCACGCTCTCAGGGGTGCAGTTGAGGTGTGTGGAGGTGCCGCTTCCCCCGGGTGACTTCATGCTGCGAGCACCACAGCCCATGGGCACGCTTTTCCCCATGCCTCCTACGATGACTCCTGCGCTCGAGGTGTCGTGCAGCCTGCCGTTGACGAGGGCGGCCATCATGGTGTCGCTGCTGACGCTGCCAAACTCGTAGGTGAAGGTTCCGTAATAGACCAGGACGAGGACCGTGAAGATCCACTCGCAGATGGCGGCAGCGTGCTGCAACTCGAAGCTCTCGTGAATGAAGAAGATGCCGCCTGGGTTAGGTCGGGGAGTTAAAGAGGAACAACCGGAAATCTTCGAAAGGCGTTACTCATAGCTTCAAGTCTTCCCTGATCATTATCCACATTCTGTGTTTTTAGATTTATTTTTATCTATGAGGCAAGAATAAATAACGGACTACTTCGACTACAAAAAAATAAAAAACAAAACCCTGCAGCAAAATTGCTTTAATTTTCATACAGATCGCATGTATACAGTTGAGTGCAAAAGTTTGCACACCCCTAAGCAGTGTGAGGTAGGCTTTAAAATTTTAATTTACAATGGACAAATAGTTTATGTTAAGAGTTCACATTTTTCACCAGTTTGGTTTGGATTTTTTATTCCCCCCCCCCCCCCCCCCATTTACTTTCCTTCCTTTCTTTTTTTTTTTTTTTAGGTCTTAGCTGTTTTGTTTTATTCTCACTGGCTCTTATCTCAACTGCTTGAGCAAACTGCTTCAGAGTTTGAGTCTGTTTGACTTCCTAAAGACCTAAAGTAAACATGATGACTGTTAGGATTCATTAGTACTGAGTACTAATGTACTGAGGTGTATTTAAATGAAGTAACTAGAGCATGACAATGGGTATTCAAAAGAATTGAGCAGGGTGATAAAGATAACTCACTTGGAAACCACTGTTTTAATACTGTACATCACCAAAATACCACCTAGTTTTAGATAAATGCCCGACAGAGTATTTCCCCCTCCTCAGATGAAACACTGATGATTAATAAGCAAGCCAACCAGTTTGTCAACTTCTGATTTACATCAACTTAATCTTAAAGTTATTGTCAAAGCATAAATGTCTTTGTTTATCAAACCGAACTAAAACTTCCTGCCAAATTTATTACTTCAGTAACACTGAAGTACTCGTGTGTGTGTGTGTGTGTTTTTGTTAAATACCCAATCAGCCATAAATTACCAAGCATGATCACTGCACAGCTGATTACCATATAGCTACGCCCACGAAGCTCTCACAATAAAAAACTGAAGACTAAACATCGAAAGCGCTCCAATAATGCAGCTCAGCCACTGCAGAGCATCGGCTATCAAAGATACTAACCTTTTTTATCGAGTGCCATTACTTTTGTCCTAATCGAATGGTGAGTTTTATTTGTCTTTTGGATTGCTCTCCTTCATATCATTAATATGAAATGACAAGATTTTCTTTAAACTCATATGCGTAATTGAAATAAATAAGCGAATTCAACTTGTCATCTTTATACGTGTACAGTTATACGATTTATATTTACTCAGGAGCTCTCGTAGGATTCAAACGGACTGGATTTTCATGATTCTCGTGGAAGCGCTCCTGCGAACAATTTAGGAATAAATTCCTTGGGATGCAGCTTGATAATTGAGTAAGGATACTGAGGATGAGAGAGATCAGCACTCCAGCTGACAGAGCCACGCGCACATGGGCCATCCAGAAGTCCAGCGCTGTCTCGGCCATGCGGTATGTGAGCACACACTGCAGACACACGAATAGCAGACCTGCTGGAAATGCCACACCGGCCCCCACGTAGTGCAGAGTCTTCGCATGGTCGACCTGAAAGAGGAAAAAAAAATTTGGTTAAAAAGGGATCTCAGGGGTAGATATGGTTATTTATTTCGTTCTCAGCTCACCTGGAAGTTGCCCACCATGACGAGTCCCAGAGCGTTGACACAACCCGACACCAGCGCACTGGTGTTGACCCAGCAGTGGTGGCTGTGCTCGATCACATGAGCGTAACGCAACATACAAATCATCACAACTACAGAGAGCGAGAGGAGGAGACAGAGAGACAGAGAGAATATGGTTGAAAACAAATAAACCAAGAAATAGGCTAACTAGTGTTAATATCAAATGAGTGGCCTAATGAGCGAATCTGTATCAGAGTGAAATCGATACTTTTGGTCCGCTTGCTATTTGGTTTGAGGGTGCAGACTAAAATACATGGCATGTTTGATTCACTTCCAGCAGTCAACTCGGTTCTGAGTCGAATCACTTTCTCACTACAAATTAACCTTAACGATCGGGAGATTTTTGACATTTCTATGCGCGCTTAGTTATTGTCTGTTCACATTTTCCTTTGAAATAAAAGTACGAGGGCATTTTCAGCCCTACAACCCAACTCCACAACCTCAAACCTGCACCCCCCCACCCTTTTTTTCTTTTTGCAAAAGAGCATATAGCATGTTGCTAGTCCGTACAGGATTTCATTGAGTTATTTTGTGATTGTTGAAACAAAAAATGTTTGCTTTTCCCGCAGGCTTTCAGTTCCACGCAATTCGTGGAGTTTCGTTTAGCAGAAAACTACGTGAATTGGCGAAATCGCAGTTGCATGAAACTGTTCCGCAAAGTCTTTCACGGCAATGTTTGTTGCTAAACAAGACCTTTTAGCTGTACTCATGTTCGACTCGCGTGATTCGAAGAGGGCTTTGGCTGAATGATGTCACATGACCGACCAAATCTGTGGTAATTTTGAAAAATCTGCGAGCTCCTCTGAATATTGCTTGATTTTGCTTTTGTTTCTGCGATCAAAAAATCACGAAATCCTAGAGGGACTGAATACAAATAAAGCTAAAATATCAAGCTAGCTCTGATTCAGACTCGGCAAATAGACTAGTAGGTGTGAAAACCCACTGAGAGTGCGAGGTGGTCCTAGCTTCCGTTGCAGTCAGAAAGTGATTCGACTCTGAATCGACTCGAATGCTGGAAGTCAATCAGACATGCCATGCAGTTTTTATGCAGATGCGAGCTTCTGAAGTGATCCACGAGGCACAAACTGAGCTAAAGGAGGGAGCTGTTGTGCTGCAGAAATGCCATGTGGTCTGGAGATTTGGACCAACAAACAAGTAGAGAAAATAAACGTTGAATGTGACACACAACATGTTTTAAGTTACTTATTTATCTAATTATTTACTTCACGCTTCAGTGATTTTTGTATTTTCTACGCACACTTAGTAAAGGTTTTTTTTCCCACCTATTTTCCTATAAGCTCTATATGTTCCTCAGCCAAAGGTTTTTAGTTTTATTTAATTCTGTACAGCGTAAAACCAAACATCCGATGAACCAAAAGTATCAATTTCACTTGAATTCAGAGTCAGGTGGAAAAAACTGTAAAGTTTAAATTTAAAAAAACCCCATCAAAATCACAGTGTTGTCCATTATCAGTGTTTCCAGCTTGTTAAATTCACACGTATTAAGCACTCACAAGCAAGCTTGAGATGATTATTTACCCATAAAAGCCCCGACGTTGCCTATGAGACTGAAGAGACAGCTCTCAGGTGGGTAACAGCCGCATTTACTGAAAAAGAAAAATCACAAACAGCGCGATTAGAAATTGACGATATGTTCGTGCGTCATTCAGAAAATCTGAGCGCGAGAATCCGGCTGTAGGAAGAGAAGAAACCTGATGAGAGGGATGTCCTGTGGAGTACAGCAGGTCTTGGGGAAGCCCCTCTTAGCTGTTTCCTCATTACAAGTCACATTATACGTCCTGTGAATCATGTAACAGTGTGTTAGATAATGAGATAGAACAGGCCATTTTCCACAAGCCGTGTATGTGTGGCGGACTGGAAAAACCCGTTGGATGTTTCTGTGGCTGGATTCTGTCAAAAACTTCATGCAGACGAAAATCTGTTTTGTTTCGGGGTTTTTTTTGTGTGTGCTAGCATAGGTTTTTCCACCCTAAACATACTCTAGAACCATGTTGGGTATGAAGCTAGTTTAACAAACGCAGTGGGGAGGAGTCAGTCTCCAAACAAAACTGTCTAAAACCTTGCTAGCTAAGTGTGTTTTTCCTCACACAATAAATGCCACGCTTTTGGATAGATTTGCCACGGCGAACTAGACATAAGCTCAATTCAGTTTGATTGTTTTAATACCAGCTGCTAAAATGTCTGTGATGCTCCTGCAGGACATTCGGAGTAAAAGTGATTTTCTCCATTTTCACTTTTGGGTTAAACCAGATTGTGTTGCCAGGTGTTCGGTTTTCAACCGTTATTCGGATTTTCCTTTTCAATATTTGTTAGTGTCATATGTAATAATAAAATAAAAATGAAATAAAAGGATGGTATTTATGATAGCGGTGAGTTGTAAAACTGGTGTTAATTCCATCCAGTCGCTTTGTTTCAGACAGACCTGGCAACTTCTGAATGCTAAAGAAGCACTTTCATTTCAGAACTATATATATAGTAGATATATATACTCCGATCAGCCACAACATTAAAACCATTTAAAAACAACGATTTTTTAAAATTTAGTAAACCCGTGTTGTGTTTGAAATTGTTTGATATCCACGAGAGCGGAGCATCTTTGCGAATTATTTGAACAAAAAGACGAAAATGTTCAACAATAAAGACAATTTTTCACAGCCTTCTTTGCTCATGGGGTGACAATATTAATGGAGGGCACGGTATAGTAGATTTCACCATGCGAAGGGTTTTTCCAGGCTGCCACACGTATAATAATAATGATCTGTGCTATGTGAAGGCTTACGGAAATTGTTGACTTACCAGTTTTCGACTGGACACACATGGTGGTTCATCACTGCCATGGCATACCTGGGAAACACAATAATTTACTTAGATGGTATCTTCTCATCTTCGTGTGATGGCATCGCAACACGGGTAAATTACAGCTTTTAAAACAAAAAACGGATATAAAAGAATGTAAATAAAAGAACAACATATCAGGTCTTAAACGTAACTGCAATGTTGGGTTTTGCAATACTGATATTGGAGAAGCAGGAAATATGCAAATGAGCAAATCTCCAAAAAACTGTTTAACGCAATCTTATCAGCATTTTTTCTGTTATCATAACATTGGCAAAACAATTACTCTGGGTGAAATGAATGTTGCAGTGCTGATCTTTACTTGTGACCCGTTCACCTAGTTTTAATAGTGCAAAAGTTTGTGCCCCTATGGTTTCTGTGTGGAAACAAACCTGTACTGTACGTCTGTTTTGCCAGTGTATTTAGGGGAGAATTCAGAAGCTGTTCAGAGGATATTAAAGAGGTTGTGCATTCGAGTTATTAGGGAACATTTTGATCACATTCAGAAAGTTAGAATCAAACTAATCTCACCTGGATACTGTAGGCTTGTACATAAGAACTAGGTGTGTAACGATCAGATGGTTTGTATTGATGCATCGATTTAAAAGGCAATGATTGAAATGAATCACAGGGAAGACAACTGTTGTGTAAAAAAAATCATTCATATTTTTAAACCGACTTGTAAATAGGCTAGCAAGGTGATTTGTAAGTCTGTAAGTCTGATACATAATATAGTCCGTCTTTACGTCATAATACACAAATTGACTGCACACCTATCCCAAATTCTAACATAAAGTTAGTCATGAAGTGATTAATTAAATCAAACTGTATCGTAGTGAGTCAAGTGATATCATTAAATGTCTAATTATTGCTTTAGTAATCCAAATTGTATTATCTGGAAGCCTGTGGGCTACACCCCTAGTAAAAACTTTTGCTGTAATCATAAAGATTAGACTACCATGACCAAACTGTCAACTCGTTAAAGAGCTAATCTACATCAGGAGTTCTGTAAAGCTGATTTGTTACAGTGTGTATTGTTAAAAGTGTTATGAAACTTCTTGAACTCAAGTTGATTGGTCTTCTTCCACTATTATTTGTTTAATATTCCCATACACTATCTAGGTGTTCTTCATTTTATCCTATAGGGTGTGCTAACTTTTACCCTGTATATTACAAGGCACATTTTGGATCCATATCATTCAAGCACCTGGACAACAGGCATTTATGTTTCCCAAGAACTTTCCACACACTTACACTATCCATATCCCTGTGATGGAGAATGCCGACAGGCTGACTGGCAGAACAATCCAGGCAGTCATGAGGCAGTCTGTGAGCAGCCCTTGTGCAAAGCATGAGGGGCTGCCGGATCAGGGCTACGGTGACGGGAGGAGAGATGCGGTCAGGTGAAGCCATGCAGTGCAGGGAATATGAGAGGAGTGTTGAGGGGGGACCACAGGACAGGTCCTTCAACTACATCCGGCACCCTTCAGACAGCAAGCTGTTAAGAAAAAGAGATGTTCAGGAAACTTCCTGGTCAGGGTTGTGGTGGATCCCAAGTTTATTCAAGGAACACTAGGTATGAGGTGGGGACATGTTCTGGATGGGACACAAGTCCATCACAGGGCACCACACACACACACACACACACACACACACACTCATTCACACTCACACCTAGGGGTAATTTAGAGTCACCAGTCCACCTAATGGCAAGTTTTTGGGAGGAAACAGGAAGAAACCCATGCAGACACAGAGAGAACATACACACAGGCAGTAACCTGAGCTCAGAATCGACCACTGAGCCTGGAATTATGAGGCTATAAAAAGTCTATCTGCACCCCCATGATAACAAAATTAGAAAATCAGATTTTCTGGCTATATCTCGGAGGTCACAGTGGCTTAGTGGTCAAAATGGTTGCATGGGGGTTTCCTCTGGATAAACCGGTTTCAGTCCAACAACATGCATTGTAGTCCTGATTAGTATTTCCATATTCGGTGGGTTGGTGCCCCCGCCTTGTTCCCTAGGATAGTTCCCTGGGATCAGCTCCAGGCTCCCTGTAACCCTGCGTAGGACAAGCGGTCCAGAAAATGGATGGATGGCTACACCTCAGGGACCCCTAGGTTCTCTGAGACCCCATGGTTCTCCATCTGTGTCCTTTTCTGACCATAACACTACTTCCAGCTATATATAAATGTACTTTTGTTTTGCGAATTTATTTATTTTCCACCAGAAAAACTGAGGTGTTTTAAATCCCAGTAAGTCCCTGCTACACTCATATTAGCACAATGTCTGCCTAACTGCTGTGTTGAGAAAAGACCAGCACCTAGAAAACATCTGGCCAGTGGTGGTCACTATGCACTGATGGACAGCACAGATTGGTGTGCTCCAGTCTGTTTATCTGTATACAAACAAAGTGTCCAATATGGGAGGTTAATCTAATAACCTGAATCGGACAGCATTTTGATGCAACTGTATAGAAAACAGTTGCACACATTTTTTTGTCATTTAAAAGATGACCAGCTCTTTAAATAGTGTATATATATATTTAAAATAAAATACAAACATAGCTCAGTGTGTATATCACGGTTAGGCGTCAGCTAGCTATCTTGAATGCTAATCTCCTTTCCGTTACCATTTAAAAACAATCTGCGAGCCATCAATACAAATAATGAAACCACATTTACACTTAACACTCTTATGCAAGTCATTTATATCCTTAGGGTTATTACTGATAAAAATCACTGAAACGTTTTCTTGCTTACCGCAGCCTTTCCAACTAATCAATGAATGAATGTTGTTGCAGGGTTAATGCTGCCAGGGTTGCCAGGTCTGTGTGAAACAAAGTTACTGGATGGAATTAACACGAGCTCTATACCAGAAATTTTACAACTCACCGCGATCATAAATATCATCCTTTTATTACAGGTGTATTATTACGTATGACGCTAACAAATAATGAAAATAAATGAAAAGGAAAAATTAGGAACAGAATAACGATTTAAACCCGAGCACCTGGCAACACAAGCGCCAGCACCGGACAGCCATTAGAGGGCGGAGCTACCTGCGCAGCATCATAATATAACCAATTATATATATATTTGTATTTCGGTTATACTTGTGTGCGAATTATATTCAATTATAAATATATGTAAAGTGTATTAGAGAGTGACTGTGTATGAGACAAATTATTTACAATAAAAAAAAGCTTTATTTTTAATTTCTACAACCACGCAGGGTTGCCAGGTGTGAGCCCAGAAAATCATCCCCAAAAAAAACACCTGCTCAAAAACGCTGCTTCATATCAAAACTGTAACATTTAAAGGAAAGATTCACATTAAAAAAAGAAGAAGCATTAAAAACAGTGTGTGTGTGTGTGTGTGTGTGGGGGGGGGGGGGGTAGGAAAACGTATGTCTGCATTTGAATGGGTTTTGTAATATTTTAAGTGAGAAATAAAATAATCAACCACTCTCAAGTTATTTTCCTAAAACAGCACGCCCAAAAGTGATTTCTCTTATACCACAACAAACTACCAACAATTACAATTTGTAGTCATTAAAGAACGTCACATAACACACATTGTATAGTATCAGCTGGTTGTTAACGTGGTTATTACTGTATGTTATCCCATGTGGTTTATAGTGTGGTTACTATAGTATTTTATCTGCTTGCTAGTGTGTTACTAAGTTAGTACTATATTATTCCAGGTGGTTGCTAATGTGTTGCTAGGTGGTCACTATATATGGTATTTCATCTAGTTGCTATCATGTTAACTAGTTGCTATGTTATCCCAGCTGTTCCTAGGGTATTGAGGGTATTAAGTGGTTTCTATAGTATTCCTGGTGATTTCTTTTCCCTGCTGAAAAACAAAAACAAAACACAATAGAAACCATCACAGAAATGCTAATGATTTCTATTGCAAACCATCAACAAACCATTTCCATTACCATTATTGGTCCTTAATGGTATCCACTAAACATGCCGGGAATAGAAGACAACAAATTACCAGCAGAGCCCCCAAAAACGGTGCACTATTTTTTGCCTTTTCTGTGATGGTTTCTGTTGTTTTTTTGTTTTTTTCCCAGCAGGGTAAATAAATCACCAGGAACATGCCTACTTTGAAGATGCTAAAATGCTAAATTATTTTTGATTTATTTTGTGTGTGTGTGTTTTTTTTTTTTTATCACAACATAATTCCCATAGATCAATTTGTGTTATTCCCAAGTCCTGATGACTTTATTATTCTAAAGTGTGGGTTTAAAAATATTTTTAAAAAAATAAAGAATGATTGTGTCTAAACTACTGGAATAAAGTTGGTGTGACGTTGGACGTTCGATATTCGCGGATATGAGGAAATTAAGGGACCGTCTCTAAAGTTGCATACAACATTGTTAAACACGTTTCTAACTTCAATAGCATTTGAAGGGAATGACTTACAGTCATATAACCAACTGTAAAGTGTTCATGTAGGTGTCAGCTATAATGCTCACCTCTTAGATTTTTGATATTTTTTAATAAAATAAACTATTAAATCATATAAATATTGCCATGTATTTTATTACTGCATGGGCCCATGCACATTTACATTTATTCACTTAGCAGATGCTTTTATCCAAAGCGACTTACAAATGAGAAATGAGAAATATCGTGCAAATGAGAACTATCGTGCCCTGCGTTGGATTGGTGCCCTGTCCAGGGTGTACTCCGTGTTGTGCCTGATGCTCCCTGGGATAGGTTCCAGGTTCCCCGTGACCCTGAAAAGGATAAGCGGTATAGAAGATGGATCGACGGATATAAAATAAATACAGTACTAGTCAAAAGTTTAGACACTGGAATAAAGTTGGTTTGACGTTGGACGTTCGATATTCACACACAAAATATACACAAAATGTACACGAAATATACCATAATTTAAAGCTCAATAGCATTTGAAGGGAATGATGTACAGTCACAAAACCAACTTTAAAGTGTTCGAATATGAACACCCTTCAAATACTATTGAGCTTTAAATTATGGTATATTTTGTGTATGCGCCCATTCTGTAGTGAAATTCATATCTAATTTACATATGATTTAATAGCTTATTTTAATAAAATCAAAAATCTAAAAGGTGTGCGTCATACCTGACATTTAGATGAGCACTTTCCAGTTGGATGTGTGACTGTACATCATTCCCTTCAAATGCTATTGAGCTTTAAATTATGGCATATTTTATGTATGAGCCCATGCAGTAGTGAAATACATGGCAATATTTACATATGATTTAATGGTTTATTTGAATAAATATCAGAAATCTAAAAGGTGTACATTATAGCTACATGAACTATAATGAACACTTACATGTACATGTACATGAACACTTTCCAGTTGGATGTGTGACTGTACATCATTTCCTTCAAATGCTATTGAGCTTTAAATTATGGCTATTTTGTGTATGAGCCCATGCAGTAATAAAATACATGGCGATATTTACATAT
Organism: Ictalurus punctatus; assembly: GCF_001660625.3. Taxonomy (NCBI): domain Eukaryota; kingdom Metazoa; phylum Chordata; class Actinopteri; order Siluriformes; family Ictaluridae; genus Ictalurus; species Ictalurus punctatus. Next base: position 16,142,312 of record NC_030443.2, on the reverse strand, counting down.
GATTTAATAGCTTATTTTAATAAATATCAAAATTCTAAGAGGTTTGCATTATAGCTGACACCTAGATGAACACTTTACAGTTGGTTATATGACTGTAAGTCATATATACGTGTTTAACAATGTCGTATGTAACTTTAGAGACGGTCCCTTAATTTCCGCCTATCTGCGAATATCGAACGTCCAACGTCAAACCAACTTTATTCCAGTGTCTAAACTTTTGACTAGTACTGTATTTATTTTATATCCCTCGATCCATCTTCTATACCGCTTATCCTTTTCAGGGTCACGGGGAACCTGGAGCCTATCCCAGGGAGCATCGGGCACAAGGCGGAGTACACCCTGGACAGGGTGCCAATCCATCGCAGGGAACGATATTTATTTTATATATACCTGATTAATTTTTTACACCAAAAACGAGAAAACTACCGATCTGGCAACACTAGGATCTCATATCCCAGAAGGCCACAGCGCACCCGGAAGTAGCGTAGAAAGTCAAAGGTTGCCGTTCACTTAGCTAGCTAGCTAGCTAGCTAAATCCCGAGTTGTTTTGCTAGAGAAGCACTGCTCTTATCAGGGGAACAGCACCAGACGACTGGAGATCTTTGTAGCTTTGAAATGTTTCGTTTGTACATGTGTTAAAGAGGACAAACGTATTTTTTTCCGCTCATCCCACTGTTTCCCCATAAACATGACTTCCCGACGCCCAGACAGCTTCGACGGGTTAGGTTACAGAGGCAGGGAGGAGCCGTCATACGGCGGAGGCTATTCGGGAAGGTCGTTTAACAGTTCATCCAACACTGATCTGCAGCACTGGGTCACCACGCCTCCGGACATCCCCGGGAGCAGAAACCTGCACTATGGGGACAGCACGCCGCAGTCTGAAGCGGCTCCTGCAGCCCCCGGGGCCGGAGACGAGTTTCAGTCGGCTGCTTCTCCACCGTCCGGTATGTCAGGAGTGAAAGACTGGACTCTCCCCTTGCATTGTGTGCGATAAATAAATACCACAGATCCCGCCTTAGATCAGGCTCATTTGCATATTCATTGAGGCGTCGTGCTCATTTACATATCAAAAAGTAAAGATTTAATGAAGACAGAATACAGTAAAGTTGAACCAGAAACTAATAGATTATAACTTTTATAATTTCTTATAGAAGGAAGAAGTCTTTGCTCATGGCACCACAAACTATGTATATATTTATAAAATACCATAATTTCTATCAAGAACGCAAACAAAAGGAGGCCAAATGAAGTAGTGGGTATTAGAGATATAGATATGCATGAAAATGGTTTTGTGAAGAAGAATAACTCATTCATTCATTCATTCATTTATCTTCAGTAAGTGCTTTATTCTGGTCGGGGTTGATCTGGAGCTTATTCCAGGAACGCTGTTCACATGTTCGTTCACAATTTAGAGCAACGATCCACCGATACTGCTGTGCCACCCATAACTCACTTTTATTTCTTCTAATTATAGTGAAAAAGAGAGTTTAAAACAAAGAAGAAAGTCGTGTGCTGGTGGGTCAAATAATGGTGACGAGTGATTGGTCATTGGATACAGTGGTAATCAGTGATTGGCCGAAGGGATCAGTGATTGGTCATCGGAAACACCGGTGGTCAGTGATTGGTCATTGAGAACAGTGGTGATTGGTTGATGGGATCAGTGGAGATCAGTGATTGGCTGATGGGAGCATCAATAGAATGGTCGAAAGGAACATCGGCTTGCACAAACGCAGCTCAGTCAGGCTTTACACACTGTTGGTGCAAAGTGTGTGTGTATGGTGTGCCGGAAAGAACATCTGTAAACCACGAAAATGGGTTCTTCAAAGATTCTTTATGGGTTCATTGGACAATAAAAGGGTCTTTTATGGTTTTAATTAAGAGTTTCTACACACCTCATGCCCAGTGTACCTGGGATAGGCTCCAGTTCCAAAACGCTCAAAATAGATCAATATAAAAGTACATATTTGGCTAATAATTACATTCACGAAACACAAGATGTGCTGTGATTATTAGTCAGTCTGAGAAATTTTATTAGACCGAAAGGAGTTCCTCCTTCTAAAAACATGCACTCTTCCCTAAATACATCATAAGATACAATCTAGAAATTTGATAACCGAATATAAATAATGAATAATGAATGACCTTTCTGGACTTTTCTTATGCCCTTTTGGCATTTAATAAAATATATTCAAGCTTTAAATGGGATGTTTACCAAGGCTTGACTCATCCAAATGAATATCTGAGTCCAGCTGTGTGTTGGACAGTGTAAACAGTTGTTGGACAGAATATCTTGAGGAATATCGCGAGGAGACGTTCGTCACTTTGTTTTGTTTTAACTCAAACATCTGCACAGCTGTTCCACACAAACATTCCTCATTCTTCAAAAGTGATGGGGGGAGTATTCAAATTCACTTCAAATTTAAGTTGTATTCATAAGCATAAATAAAAGATATGTTTAAAAAAAAAAAAAGGGAATCTGATACAGGGGGGAAAAAGTATGCAGACACCAAAAATGCAATTGTTTGCTATTACAGCTTCAGGATGTCTATGGTAGAAAGTAATTATCTTTTTGCAGCATTGTGGATGAGTTTTGGCCCATTCCTCTTGTCAAACAGTCTTCAACTCGTCAAGGTTGCAAGGATCCTTCTGATAGACTGGCAAGTTCAAAAAGTCAGGCTAGACCATGCAAGCACCTCTATCTTCTTTTGTAGAGACCAGCATTGAATTAATTATGGCTGTACAGTATGTTTGGGGTGATTGACTTGTCGAAACATCCATCTTCTTCCCCTATTCACTTGCTTGGTCTATGAGGTTCTATTCTCCTCTAATATGCTACCGTACATCGCTCCGTTCATCTTTCCTTCGATGATACATAATGTCCCCGTATGACATATGAGAGAAGCAACCCCATACGATGAAGCTCAGACCTCCGTATTTCACTGTAGCTATGGTGTTCTCGGGATCATACGCGCAACCCTTCTTTCTCCATGATGAGACGGAGAATTATTACCAAAAGAGTCTTATTTTTGTTCCAGGGCTCGTTTGGAGCGTGCGTCTCTGTCTCCGTGCCTCGTTCGTAGCCGAGGTGTTTAGCGCGAGGTGTAGAAACGGAGATGATTGCAGCGCAGTTCATTGTTCTCTGTGTACCTGTTGTTCCTGCTGCTTTCAGGTGGTCCTGCAACTCCTTTCAAGTGACTGCGGGCTTCTGTCCGATCCTGATCATTAGTCTGCGAGCATGCTGTGAAACCTTGCGTGACGCACCTGCCTGAAGAACGAGTAGTTATGGTTCCATGAACTTTTCACGTGCATATTATGGAAATAGCAGTACTGACAGGGATGTTTAACGTTCTTTGCTGAAGCTCTATAGGTTTTTCCATTCGACTGTCGTTTAATAATGTTGTCGAAGAGAACTTTAGGAAGTTCCTTCACATTAACGTGATTGCTACTTGTTGTGTGAAATCTTCCCAGTCAACGGCAACGTCTTTTATACTGACGCAAATTGTGTGATTTACTTCTTCTTCTTCTATCTCTTTTCTACTTTCAGATCAGTTGAACAGATTTGCTGGGTTTGGGATTGGTCTTGCAAGGTAGTGTATACCTTCTACACACAGTTTGTCTAAAGAGTATTTATTTTTTTTTAACAAACTGTTTTGTTTGTTTTGTTTTTGTTCAGCCTCTTTACAGAAAATGTTCTAGCCCACCCGTGCATTGTGTTTCGGCGGCAGTGCCAGGTAAACCTGAACTGAAACGAAAGATGGATAATAGTACACGTTCGTCACATAAACAAATGTTTGTTTGTTTGTTTGTTTTTTTAAATATGATGGATCTACACTAATGTAATACGTACTTTTGTAATCATTGCATCGTCGACTGCAAAAGTTTGCACGCCCCTTGTTTTGCTCTGCAGCTTATCTGCAAACCAGAAGCGTGGTCATGAATGGTGTTTTCCTGTGGAATACCTGCTTACGGAACAAACGAACATTAGTCAGCACATTAACTCATTTACATCTTATTTCAACTTTGAATCAGCTTGCTGTAAGAGTCATTGGGATTTAGAAAAGAATCTAAAGACCTGTGGGGAAATAAAAAAACAGTATATTGACCTTTTACAGAGATAAAGCAGCAGAGATAAAAAGATATTAGAGCGTTTGGGGCGACCAGTACCAACAGAGAAAACTACCAGAAATGGAAGAAACACCTACGCATAGACATGACCTCGAGAAGGAAAGAAATATAACTGGGAAAATAAAAAACCCCAGAAGGACATCACAGATACACAAAAATAAAGCAGACACAAATAGCAGGAAACCTGAAATGACATCATCTGAAAATATCTATTTAATGTAATCTTGAATATAGTCCAATTTATCAAGTGTTTCCTATTATAAGATTACAAGAAAACCAAATGTAACATTATTAAACTTATTTCTAGACATTTTTTAAAAACTAATTTCTTGCTATAAAGGCAGATCATCTCACTAATTCTGTTGAGCAATACATTTCTAGGAATATGCAAAATTATATGTCAATAGAATAAGAAAATTTAAAGCTTAAAAAAGATCTATTAATAGACATTGAGATTAGCTACTAGTTTCTGTGATGAATCACGGAGACAGGATTATACTGGAGAAGTACTGAACATTAAGATTCCTGCTCTATGCCAGGAACGTGCATTGTGCCATAATTATCAAGCTTAAAAAAGATCTAGAAATAGACGTTAATAACACAGAATTCTTATATAAGGTTTATTGTAATTTTATAATAGGAAAAACTGGATGAATTCGACTATGTTCGAGAGAATTTCACTTCCTGAGCTGTTATTTATTTGCAGTGTAATATTTTAAAGCTCATGCCTCTGTGGTGCATGAAATGTTTTGTTGGTTTCATCATCGTGAAATAAGGGTGTGCAAACTTTTGTTTTAAAGCCTCATTTAATTGTCGGTTTATATAAGACCGAAGTTGACGGTTTAGTTGTTTAAACTGATATATAGAGATAAAAACCAAGTTCGGAGAGATGCATGTGTATATTTAAAGTTTGTGGTGTTTATCAGTTCATTAGGTGTAGGTTTCAAAAGTTTAAAAGAAAGATCAAGTTAATGCAGTTTAATTAATCAAACTGTTATATATATATATATATATATATATTGCTTTCTTGATGATGTGTCTCAGGTGAATTACCACGCCAGATGTTACCACCTGTCACCTTTAACAGCTCTTAATGTGATGTACAACGTCTCCAAAACTCAGGTAATGAAGGCTTCATGATGGCTTTCAGTATGTCCACAATTCATCTGATTATAGTATGGTTCCTGACTTTTATCTTTAATAAGAGCCTCTGGAACCTGAACTTTATTGATAGCACTGGAGATCTGAAACGTGAAGCTTGGCAACGTCTCAATTCTCCTCTCTCTCTCTCTCTCTCTCTCTCTCTCTCTCTCTGTGTGCAGGGTCCAAAGGCTTTATGGAAAGGGATGGGAAGCACTTTCGTGGTCCAGGGAGTGACACTCGGGACAGAGGGCATCATCAGCGAGTGCACCCCTTTGCCAAGGCAAATAATATCTGTTTTTCACCTTGTGGTGGTGATCTGTTGATCCCTCTGTCACCTCAGGAATCCCCCCCTTGTTTTTAGGTAGTAGTTATCTGATGCTGAGTCAAATGGAAGTGTGCAACTCAGACAAAGAGTGTCATACATGAGGCCGTGAATTCTACAGGTTCCTTATTATAGCACTAGACCACAATTTCTGACATATTATCTGAATGTGGTTATGTGTGATTTTTATTTATTTTTTACAGAAAGCTTGCTTAAAAGGTTTACAGGGTATCTGGTTGAGTCTAGAGTATTAAAATAAGCTACCATTTTGCTTATATTTTGTAAATAAAACAACAAAATTTGTTACAAAATATCATACTGACAGTGCTGGCATTTCTAACTCTTTTTTTTTTTTTTTTTTTTCTCCAGTGTTTCCAGTGGCATAGTGGTCAAATAATATTGTCATTATTCTATATGTTTAAACACATGAAAACCTAAACCGACTGGAAATTGCTGTCTTGTCAAACTCGAGATTTTCTATCTTGCTTATAACTAACGAACACATTGGCAGAGGTGCCAACAGTTACGGTTTAATCTGTAGCATTTGCACATTTTTGAGTCCTTGCTACGTCGTTACAGGAGACACCTGAAGACTACTTGAAGGGGAAAGGACATGGAAATTGGGAAAGTTCTGGGTAAACTTTGACCTGGGATTTTGCAAATCTTGGATTTGTGAGCCAACAGAAATCAAGTGGGCGGGACTGTGGTCTCTATGATCCAAATAAATACATAAATAAATGGAGGACCCGCTTATTATTATAACGTAACAAATTTTGCCTCCCAGTTTATTTTGATGCACATCTTAGGAAAACAAGGTTACCCCTAGGCTCTTTCCAAAATCATCCACCATAATGAACATACTGTTAATGTGTGCAACTTGCGGGTATCGTGATCAGTTTACGTTCTTTGGCTAGGTGATACGATGCTATAATATCCATATCGTTATGAATTATGTCACAATGCGCTTTTCTGAGATGTTGTGGATATTGTGATAGAATTTTTTTTTTTGTTGATTTTGTTTATTTTTTGCAATATTTTTCTCCTTTCCGTGTGAAATATATGTTTGTTTGTTTTTTGTTGACATCGAATGACGTGTTTTCTTAACACAACACCACTGTTTTGCTGGCAGGTTGTTAGCAAAACTACAGCAGATAAATAAATAAACAAACAAACAAATAAAGTCTACACACCCCTGTGAAAATTTTAACAGGGGTGTGTAGACTTATATATATATATATACAGTGAGGGAAAAAAGTATTTGATCCCCTGCTGATTTTGTACGTTTGCCCACTGACAAAGAAATGATCAGTCTATAATTTTAATGGTAGATTTATTTGAACAGTAAGAGACAGAATAACAACAAGAAAATCCAGAAAAACGCATGTCAAAAATTGTATAAATTAATTTGCATTTTAATGAGGGAAATAAGTATTTGACCCCTCTGCAAAACATGACTTAGTACTTGGTTTAAAAACCCTTGTTGGCAATCACAGAGGTCAGACGTTTCTTGTAGTTGGCCACCAGGTTTGCACACATCTCAGGAGGGATTTTGTCCCACTCCTCTTTGCAGATCTTCTCCAAATCATTAAGGTTTCGAGGCTGGCGTTTGGCAACTCGAACCTTCAGCTCTCTCCACAGATTTTCTATGGGATTTAGGTCTGGAGACTGCCTAGGTCACTCCAGGACCTTAATGTGCTTCTTCTTGAGCCACTCCTTTGTTGCCTTGGCCCCCCCAAAAAAACCCCCAAAGCATAATGTTTCCACCTCCATGTTTGACGGTGGTGATGGTGTTCCAGGGGTCACAGGCAGCATTCCTCCTCCTCCAAACACGGCGAGTTGAGTTGATGCCAAAGAGCTCCATTTTGGTCTCATCTGACTACAACACTTTCACCCAGTTGTCCTCTGAATCATTCAGATGTTCATTGGCAAACTTCAGACGGGCATGTATATGTGCTTTCTTGAGCAGCGGACCTTGCGGGCGCTGCAGGATTTCAGTCCTTCACGGCGTAGTGTGTTACCAATTGTTTTCTTGGTGACTATGGTCCCAGCTGCCTTGAGATCATTGACAAGATCCTCCCGTGTAGTTCTGGGCTAATTCCTCACTGTTCTCATGATCACTGCAACTCCACGAGGTGAGATCTTGCATGGAGCCCCAGGCTGAGGGAGATTGACAGTTTTTTTGTGCTTCTTCCATTTGCGAATAATCGCACCAACTGTTGTCCCCTTCTCACCAAGCTGCTTGGCAATGGTCTTGTAGCCCATTCCAGACTTGTGTAGGTCTACAGTCTTGTCCCTGACATCCTTGGAGAGCTCTTTGGTCTTGGCCATGGTGGAGAGTTTGGAATCTGACTGATTGATTGCTTCTGTGGACAGGTGTCTTTTATACAGGTAACAAACTGAGATTAGGAGCACGCTCTTAAAGGGAGTGCTCCTAATCTCAGCTCGTTACCTGTATAAAAGACACCTGGGAGCCAGAAATCTTTCTGATTGAGAGGGGGTCAAATACTTTTTCCCTCATTAAAATGCAAATTAATTTATACAATTTTTGACATGCGTTTTTCTGGATTTTCTTGTTGTTATTCTGGCTCTCACTGTTCAAATACAACTACCATTTAAAATTATAGACTGATCATTTCTTTGTCAGTGGGCAAACGTACAAAATCAGCAGGGGATCAAATACTTTTTTCCCTCACTGTATATATATATATCCACTGTATATAACATATGACATACTGTTTATTGTGGAAATGTCTTTTATTTTGTTTCTATTTTAAGGAAATCTGAATTTTAATATTTACACAGTTGTTACAGATTAATATATTAACTTTATCCAATTTGGAGACACTGAAGATTTTTTTTTCCCCTCCCCCACACACACAGGGAGCTGCCACACAGATGGAATCCCAAACAAATCGCAGGCCACTTTATTCTGAAAGGGTAAGGTATTTCAAAAACATAATTCATCATTTCTAACATTTTGATATGATCTTTGGGAGAATTGTAGTACATTAAGATTGACTCTGTACGTAGGTTTTTTTTTTTTACGGTGCACAGTTAGTCATGGCGTCTGATCAGATGTCTTCGTCACCGATGACTTATTTCCCGTCTGTTATGTTTTCGGGATGTGCGTCCATCTGCGTGCCAATTCGAGAAATCGTTAGCATGATATCTCAAGAACGAGTGGTTGATTGGTTGTAGAATTGATATGGAGTCATCATTGTAACCAGCAGATGAATTGATTAGATTTTGGAACTTGAACTTCCTTCCTGTTTGAAGTATATTTTAAGGTTATTTCTTGTTGCTTGTTGGTGGTGACGGTATCCCTGTGGACAGCATTGCCGTCCATTCTCTCTGTCAGATTATAACAACAATATGATAAAAACTGACAGTATAAGAGATTTTACGCAACAAAAAAAAGATTTTGTCCGTCCCAAAAATTAGCTTTCTAGAGCCCTATTCAGGCTGGATTAGTTTTACACGAGGAGGTGGAGGAATGTAATTATGATCTATGATATGGGATTTTAGTCCTATCATGTCAGTAAAGATTACGCCATATTTGAAGTTCTATAAAATGACCACAACAAGGAAATATACAGTGGTGCTTGAAAGTTTATGAACCCTTTAGGATTTTCTTTTTTGGAACGGCCAAGTCAAAGTCCTGACCTTAATCCAGTAGAAATGTTGTGGAAGGACCTGAAGCAAGGAGTTCATATGAGGAAACCCACCAACATCCCAGAGTTGAAGCTGTTCTGTACTGAGGCTCAAATTCCTCCAAGCCGATGTGCAGGAGTGACCGACAGGAAATAACCGGGAACGTTTAGTTGCAATTATTGCTGCACAAGGGGGTCACACCAGCTACTGAAAGCAAAGGTTCACATACTTTTGTACGTCACTCACAGATATGTATGATATTGGATCATTTTCCTCAATAAATAAATGACAGAGTATAACATTTTTGTCTCATTTGTTTAATTAGGTTCTCTTTTAGGACTTTTAGGATCATGTTGGTCATATTTATGCAGAAATCTAGAAAATTCTAAAGGGTTCACAAACTTTCAAGCATCACTGTATATCCCATCTGAACTGACATAATAGTTAAAAAAAAAAAAAAAAATCATTATATCCTGTAGGAAAAGTTGTTTTGTGCTTTTTCTTCAGTCTAGAGACACTGATCAAGAAAGTGTTCAAAACCAAGCCTTGGTCAGGTTTAAACGCAGAACAATAATGTAATGTACACACGACAGACTTTAAAAGAACGTGTCAGAGAATCAACACCTTTGGGCGTTTTAGGTACGTAATTCAATTCATAGCACAAGTAAAGCCTACAGTATCTTCAAGTTATGGTCATGTGACCTACTAATGTTCAAGCATAGCCACGGCAATTGCTTTTAATAAAGGACAAAATAGGTTTTTCTTCAAACGAAGTGTAAGTAGTACGCAGGAAATCCATACGTCTCCTTTGTTTTATATTCTGCATGCACGGAATGGTTTTGTTTTTGTAATCAATATCCCTTTTAAATAAAATAAGCATTACTGTGAAATAGTGGTCATTTTAGACTCCGTGAGAATCTCGGACCGTAAAAGTCCTAGCTGTAGATTGCGACCTGTTTTTCGAGCACCTCTGCGTTCGTGACCTTTCTTCCTTCAAACTTTGGTCTACGCTGGATTTGTCCTTATCATACACCTTCGAGTGCTTATGTTTAGAGCATTTTCTGTTGTAAACTACACTGAGATGAAAGCACTGATGTGACTAATACATGCTTAGAGTTCCAGTTAGTGTGACGATGCACCCGAGCATCAAAAATAGCTTAGGTTATATCACAAGTGTAATATTAAAAACTCCCCATGATAACAGATCTCGTATCGTAAGAATTTAGCCATTTCACTCACCTCTTGGTGTTAGTGACTTTAAAATTTTGATCTTATCTGCGTCATGTTTTTTTTTTTTTTTTTTTTAATCATTTATTGTACTAATGCTTATCCACTTTCCTGACTTCTCTGTGTGTGAAATTCTAAAGAAAACTCGCTTGCTCAGTGCTGTTTGGGATTTAGTCAAGTGTTGAGTTTGTGTAGAGGGAATTTCTAGCACTTGACCTCTTATCTCTGTCTGTTTAATGGTTTTGAGCAAGAGTGTTTTTTTCTTTTCCCTTTTTTTCAGTTTAACACATGTGATCGCATTGCCGTTTTACTCAGCAAGCCTCATTGAAACTGTCCAGGTCAGTGTCAATCTTAAATCTAGATTTATTAAGTGATAAGTATGAACACATGTGCATGAGAGTTATTTAGAATAAATCATTTACATTGCATATACAAGGATGAGAATAAAATATATATGTGTGTGAATATATATATATATATATATATATATATATATATATATAATTTGGTATTTGAGTTGCATTGAACACAAACACAAGGCTTAATTATATGCAGGTTTTTCTTTGTATACGATCTTATATAAATCTCTACAGTTTTAATCTAACCGATACAGATGGAAACAAATCATTTTTCAGATTAAATTTAAAAAAAAGAAGCATCTGTATCATATCATCTTCTAGACGATAGTAATAAAAAAATATCAAAATATGATTGTTTCATATTATCAGGAATATTAAAAATAGCTGTTTTTATATACACTCCATATCATATATCTTTATTGCACACTTTATTAGGAACACCTAATTCACTCATTCATGCAATTGTCTGATCAGCCAATCATGTAGCAGCAGTGCAACGGATGAAATCATGCAGATACAGGTCAAGAGCTGCCGGTAATGTTCACATCAGTCATCAGAATGGGGGGGGGGGTGTATATATGTGATCTCGGTGGTTTTGACTGTGGTATGAATGTTGGCGCCAGGTGGGCTGGTTTAAGTGTTTCTATAACTGTTGATCTCATGAGATTTTCACACGCAAGAGTCCCTAGAGTTTACTCAGAATGGTGTAATAAAGGAAAAACATCCAGTGAGGGACAGTAACGCCTTGTTGATGAGAGAGGTCTACAGAGAATGGCTAGACCGGTTCAAACTGATAGAAAGGCTACTCTAACTCAGATAATCACTCTGTACAGTTGTGGTGAGCAGAAAAGCATGTCAGTATACACAACACGTCGAGCGTTTAGGCGGATGGGCTACAACAGCAGGAGACCATGTCGGGTTCTGCGTCTGTCAGTGAAGAACAGAAAGCTGAGGATGCAGTGAGTATAGGCTCACCAACTCTGGACAGTTGAAGACTGGAAAAACGTGGCCTGGTCTGATGAATCTCTATTTTTGCTGAGGGCGGCTGTGGATCAGGTGGTAGAGCGGGTTGTCCACTAGTCGTAGGTTTGGCGGTTCTATTCCCAGACCACATGACTACACATGCCGAAGTGTTTTTGGGCAAGACACTGAACCCCAAGTTGCTCCCAATGGCAAGTTAGCGCCTTGCATGGCAGCTCTGCTACCATTGGTGTGTGTGTGAATGGGTGAATGAGACACAGTGTAAAGCGCATTGGATAAAAGTGCTGTATAAGTGCAGTCCATTTACCAAGGTAGGATCAGAATTTTGCACCAAAAGCGTGAATCCATGGATGCAACCTGCCTTGTGTCAACAGTCCAGGCTGGTGGAGGTAGTGTAATGGTGTGGGGAATGTTTAATATTCTAATGGCTACTTCCAGCATGATAATGCACCAGGTCACAAAGCAAAAGTCTCCAGTCTCAAACTGGTTTCAGGAACATGACAATGAGTTCAGTGTTCTCCAGTCGCCGGATCGGAGTCCGATAGAACCTGTTTGGCATGTGGTAGAACAGGAGATTCGTAGCATGAAAGAGCACCTGAAAAATTCGCAGGAAACAACATGGACCAGATTCTCAAAGGAATGTTTCCAACATCTTGTGGACTCCATGCCATGAAAATGCAAATGCAGGCCCTACCCAGTATTAGTGTAGTGTTCATAATAAAGTGCTCGGTGGGTTGTATATTAATTTCTGTCATTATGATACACAACGATTTCCTTTGTGAACCTTATAAACCGCATTTACCAGAGTGGAAACCGCATTATTAAGACCATTTCCTCAAATTTTTTTTTTTTTTTAAATCTATATTCAGAAGCAAGAATCTCAGTTTCTATTTGACATGCATTCATGAAGTTTTCCTTTTCTACCCATGTTCATATACCGAACATTGCCGTAACAACATCACTTTTAATAACAATGCATGGTATGTTTTTGATTAAACAATAAAGATTGTCGAACAAGCTTTACTGTAAATGTCCGTCTCTTCTGAGAGTCTGCACAGTATAATACATATTCTAATTTTAAGAACATTAAAAGACTGAAGAAGAAGAAAATCTTTTCTGGATTTTTTAAGTATGCAAATTGGTACATATTTAAACAGTAATTAGATTAATTTATGATGTCTGTTGTTTAAAATAAAATACTTCTGCTTCATAGTTTTGACCGTGAAATTAAAAAATAATTATTCAAGAGTGTGAAAAAAGCACCGTCTTATTTGAATTATTTTTAGAGCTTCTGTTGTGTTTTTCACCTCCCTATAGAGTGAGATCATTCGGGACAACCCGGGCATCCTGGACTGTGTGAAGGAGGGCGTGGGGCGTGTCTTGGGTCTGGGCGTGCCCCACAGTAAACGCCTCCTTCCCCTGTTGACGCTGGTTTTCCCTACCGTCCTGCACGGCGTCCTACATTACATCATAAGTTCCAGTGTGCAGAAGCTAGTGCTGTACGTGCTCCGTCGTCGCGGCAGCACCGGCACGTCACCCAAACGCACCGAATTCGGCAAGGAGACGGTCCAGAACATGCTAGACGCCTATTTCCCAGAGCTGATCGCTAGCTTCGTGGCCAACCTGTGTGCCGACGTGCTACTGTTTCCTCTGGAGACGGTGCTGCACCGGCTGCACATTCAGGGAACTCGCACCATCATCGATAACACTGACCAGGGCCTCGAGGTGCTTCCTATTAACTCTCAGTACGAGGGGATGAGGGACTGCATAAACGCGATACGACGCGAGGAGGGTCCGCTGGGCTTCTACAAGGGCTTCGGGACCATCGTGATCCAGTACTCACTACACGCAACAGTGCTGCAGATCACCAAGATGATTTACTCAACTCTGCTGCAAAATGCCTGAGGGGGTGTGTGTGTGGGGGGGGGTTTACAATGTAAAATATGCCATGCACGGGTCCTTTCTTCTCACTTCATTTCATCAGACTGCGTTATTATTTCAGGAAGCGCTTGCATGACACATCATTTAGGCTGCTTTCACATTGTGCTTGTTTTCCCTCCCACAGAAAAAGTGCTGACCACGCCCCTTTGTGTTCTGGTTGGATAGACTGATCTGCTAGCTTATCTGTATAGACTGTGTTAACGGTAAAACGTGACGTGACATTGTACGTAAACCTCCTCTCATTCTCTCTGTAACCCTACTCTACGTTCACACGAGCAGTGACGAAGCGCCACACGACATAGGTGCTGCGATTTCACCGGCAGCCGCAAGCGACAGACTGACATTTAAACTGAGATGTTCTCACTTCTATGCAAATGACATACGACGCAGTAAAGGGATTCCTCAGACCCTGTCCTATGGTGCGCATGGATTTTTTTTCCCACGACTATAGTTCCTACGTGCAGTTAGTTTCACGTTTAATCTTTCCTCGCGTCAAACGTGTATAGGGACATTACAAAGAAAAATAAAGCTCGGTAGAGATCGTTCTAGCTTCTGGCGAGTATAGATAAGCAAATAACGTGAGGCCGTTTTTTCTAATCTGTCAGCGAATATAGTATGAACGTCTAACACATAACGTGAATCGATCCATCAGTTTTAACACAGATTATAGTGCTTTATTTATGTGTTTAAATAATTCCATTTACAAGCTACGTAGCTACTAATAATCTCATCAGGACTAAAGTGACAACAGGGACACACCCACAAGAGAAACTACAAGTGAAACTTGTCTCTCTAGTGTGAACATGACATAAGAACAATACAAGCACTCTGTCCTACATGTCTGTTCGCCCCACAAGCTGCATCCGGATTGGTTTGGGCGGGGGTTTTTTTTCTTTTCTTTTCTTTTTTTCCACAACCACTGTGATGGAGGAAAAATAAATCTCAGCAGAAGCGGTGCTTTATAATCCGTTTATTCTGATCACGTCGGTATGACCCTGGAGCACAATTAGATGACTAAATGAACCACTTTTCCACCATTAAACATGACGTGCTTGATGTGATTGTATTTATAGTTGATAGTAGTAAAAATGATTTCGGTGTGGTACGCAGTTTCCAGGATGTTTTTGACATAAGTACTACAACAGAGATTAGAGATTACGTTCAGATCATTTTGCCCTGAGGGAAAAGGGAAAAATGAGTGAACTGAGTTGTCTAAGGGAAAGCCCCAAACGTGATTGCCTGTTTCCAAAAATACCATGGTTTCCATCAGACCATTAACGCATAAAACTTAAAAATAAAAAATCTGATTCTGTCGTCGCTCTGAGCCAAAACCGGAACTCCAAGCCGGAACTTTTTTTAAAAAAGCTACGATGAAATAAATATGAATAATCCTTTTTTCAAAGAGTGTAGCGAGTGTTGAATCGCGTATGAAAGACGCGCTGAAAGTCGAGAGAAGGGGGAAAAAAACGCCTAGTGCGAAAGCAGCCTTTAGATTGAGGATTTCCTGTTCAATAAACGGCTAGACGTCATTTGTTCTACTCGATCAGCACAGCTATGTGTGTGTAGCTTTCTACTCTCACGGTCCTCCTTTACTGATGTAATCTAATTCCTCTCACTCTGCCTACAGTACAGCGTTTTCTGTACAAACTCAGATCCTGGATTTCCACAGCCTTGCATAGATGTGCTTTCTCGTTTTCACACACACACACACACGTTTCACAGGGGTGTTAAACAAAGTCAACTGCTAAACTCTTCAGGACCAGTGTCTAGAGATTAATAGTACATGAACGATATATAAATTGTAAAGTGTCATTTAGTCATTTGCACCCTGGTGAATATTTGTAATGATGTGTGAATTAGTGAAAACGTTTCCATCTGCTTTCTGCCACCTCACTGCGAGGGGTACAGTATAACTCGCCACATCGCAGCAGCACTGATTATAGTGATCGTGTCAAATTTTGACAGCAGCACTTTGTTTGGAAGCAAATGAAATGTTTTAGCTGCACTTAGAATAAAAATATATATATATATGTAAAGTAACGGCTACTGTGATTGCGAATAAAATGTATGCAATTGTGTTCGTGTCGAATTGTTCTTTTTTCATTGAAAACGAGTAATATTTTGTTGAATTATACACACCGTTCTGTACACCTGCTCAGTCGTGTAATTATCCAATAAAACGATCACTTGGAAGCATCGCCATGGATAAAATCATGCAGAACAGGCCAAGAGCTTCAGTTAATGTTCACGTCATACATCAGAATTTGGGGAGGGGGTGATCTCAGGGGGATGTTCCTTGAGATCTACTTTCCTGCAGGTTTCATCTCCGACTGAAATCTGACACGCCGGTTTTAGTGGGCACGATTATGTTCTTCATGAAGGTAGATCGACAGGAACAGGGTTGGTGACCACTACCCTGGGGTTTACACACAACGGTGCGAAAAACACAAACGTGAGCGGCACTTCTGTGGGTGGAAACGCTTTGTTGACGAGAGAGGTCAGAGGAGAACCTGGCTAGACAGGTTCGAGCTGACAGGAAGGCTACGGTAACTCATAACCGTTCTCGGAACAACCACGGTGAGCTGAAAAGCATCTGGATGGGCTACAAGAGCAGATGATCACACCAGGTTCTTCTCCCGAGGCTACAGTTCATCAGACTCAAGGGTTGAAGATTGGATCAAGTCGAAGCGATATCTGTATAATGTTAAACAGTGATCCTGTGTCCACTGTAGCATCGTATTCCTGTTCTTGGATGGCAGGCGTGGAACCTGACATGGTTTTCTGCTGTTGTAGCCCATCCATCTTGAGGTTTGACATCATCATCAGCATCTGCATGATTTAATGCACTGTGCTGCTGCGATATGATTGGGTGATTGGATAATTGCATGACTGAGCAGGGGTTTCTGATAAAATGGTCGGGGGGTGGATATTAATGTCAATCATTTTAATATGTGGCTCATTGTTATATTAACACACGATGAAATATTAATACTGATTATAAATTTTTTTGTGGCATTAATCGTGATGTGTCTTTACTATTTGCTGTCCGAACCAGAAGTCTACAACAGAACAGCTTCGTTTCAGAAAAGGCTTTATGTATCTAGCCTTTAGAACAGTCGTTCTCAAATCGGGATCCCTAGGCATCCAAGGAGCATACCCAGGTTTTCTGTGTGTTTTTTTTTTTTTTTTTAAATATTTAATATTTAGAACGTATACGTATTAGCCTATTTGACCGGTCCCTTAAATTGAATGACTTTAAGTCAGACCTTAGTAACTATAAATAATGTAGAATGTGTTCTGTCAGTGGGAATGGATAAAAAATTATTATTATTATTATGGTACTAATAAATAGACAGAATATCATTGTAATATCCTATTAGAACTTTGTGCTTAGCATGATTGCTTCACATCTCCAGGGTTGGGGGTTCAAATCCTGCCCCTGCCCTATGTGTGTGGAGCTTGCATTACATCTCACCGTGCTTCGGGAGGGGTTCCTTCGGGCACTTTGGTACTCCTCCCCGAATCCAAAGACATGCACTGTAGGCCGATTGGCGTTTCCAAATTGTCCGTAGTGTGTGAATGTGTGAATGATTGTGCAATGCGATGGGTTGGCTCCCTGTCCAGGATGTCCCCCGCCTTGTGCCCCGAGTTTCCTGGGATAGGCTCCGAGCTCTCCTCAACCCTGTGTAGGATAAGCAAAAATGCATGGAGGGATGGATGGATGGGTGGATGGATATCTCCTAAGGGGGGTCAGTGGCATTTCTTTTACAGTTAAAGTGGTTCCTGGCTATAAACAGTTTGAGAACTCCTGCTTTAGAAAGATCTCGAGTCCTCGAGGAACCGGCTTTACAATGCTAAAATGCTTCATCCACCTTTGTTAGATATGTAACACCAACAAAGTAGAGGAACGTAGTAAGTAAATTTGTCATCAAACAGTGTTTATCTGTTTTCTGAAACAGGGAACATAGGAAGGGAACAATGATTGATTATGATCTTTTATTATCTTTGCTATAAATACAGACATGAACTTTGTGTCTAAGTTAGTAATAGTCCTGAATAGATCATACAGAATCACAGACTTCTCTGTGTGCTGCACTTTGATTGAGTTTTCAGTGCAAATGAGGGACAAGACCAGAATCCAGTATATTTCTTTATTTACCAACTTGTTTAAATAAGGAATGAAACACCTGGGACAAGCTGTTATAGGGAAATAAACAACAGTGTATTGGTGTGATACAGCAGAGTTACTGTCACCACCCCAAAGTTCATCATTTTCCTATAAACACATGTCCTGAAGTGTTTCATTCCTCTTATGCCGTAGAAATTTCTCAGCATTGCCCATCTGTACTGATTAAAAGGTCTAAAATGAGACTTTTTAAATCATTCTCAGTTTTATCCATCCATCCAACCATCTTCAGTACCGCTTATCCTTCACAGGGTCGCGGGGGATCCTGGAGCCTATCCCAGGGAACTTCCCAATCCCAATCCCTTCCCAACCCTATCCCAGGGTGCACAATGTGGGGGTTAACCTGGATGGAGTGCCAACCCATTGCAGGGCACAATCACACACACTACAGACAATTTGGAAATGCCAATCAGCCTACAATGCATGTCTTTGGACTGGGGGAGGAAACCGGAGTACCCAGAGGAAACCCTTGTAGAATGGGGAGAACGTACAAAGATGGGGATTCGCACCCCCATCTCCGAGGTGCAAGGCAAACATGCTCACCATTAAGCCACCGTGCGCCCTATTATTAGTTACATTTACAATTAATCAGTTTTAAATAGTTGTTCACTCACCAGCCTCTTTTTCTATATATCTTTTAATAAATAAAATTAAAAACAATGCAGCTTGTCATGTCAGTATCAACCACAAAGTTCTCCATCCTGAAAACCCTTAAAGTTACAGCTTTACTTCTGACTGTTACAAAGTGCTGACACTGGAGACTCCTTCCATATATGTTACATCAATGTCTCCTCACCATATCATATTTTTCCCCCCAATTCCTTGTGTTAGCTGTTACCGTAGAAGTGATATTGTATTAGAATAAAGTGAATTAATATAAACCTTGTACGAAGAACCGTTCTCAGAGCTACTGATATTAAGTAATTCATTTATATCGAGACATTTTATAAGGCAGGAACCTTTATCCATAAACACAGTGAGAATAAATTCTTTATTCTAATATTTTGAGATACTGGATTTTTGATTTCCGTGAGCTGTACGCCGTACTCATTGAAATTAAAACAACAAAAAAGGCTCGAAATATATTACTTTATGTGTAATCAACCTAGAATAAATGAAAGTTCCACTTTCAAGATAAGGTCAAGATGAAATTAAAAAAAAAAAAATAGATGGTCATTTTTGTGACATTTTTGTGACCAGAATTTATTGAGAAGTGATTAGAACAAATCTCTTTTATGTGGTGAAACCTGTAGTGACTTATCCTTTTGATAGTTTTATGAGTCACCACTGTTATTTAACACCTACAATAAAATTTTGAAGTCCACTGCTTTTTCGAATAATTCTGTGACTACCTTGTGAAACACTTATAGCCAAGTCAACTGCACAGAACGTGTGGGCTTTCGGGGTTTTGACTCATCAAATATAGTAAGTCTGTTATGTGTAAGCACTTCTCTGGTGCCACAAAAAAAAAGGAAAAAACAAACAAAAAACAAAACAAAGATAAGCCAAGTTGATAATCTGAAGCACTTAATTAGAACTGGGTTCGGTATAAAAGAACCTCCAGCAGTCACCTCGAGTTAAGATGAAGAGATGCTCAAGATGCAGAAGAGCAGGTTTGCTGGTAAGAGATGAAAGTCTTGTTCAGAAGTAATGGAATTGTGTTTTGGTGCTTGGAGTTGAACTGAACTTGTGAATATGTTTTCTTTTATTGACAGTGTTTTGCCTCATTTGTGTACTACTGGCCATAAAGGCAGGCACATGCAGTCAGAAGAATGTCTGTCTTCAGGAGTTGCAGGAAACCGCACATAATATCATCAAACCTCATGTGGAAGTGAGTTCTTAACAGTTTTCAGAATATTTTGATTTTATTGTAACTACAGTATGTATGAGATAGGTCATCATGTGTAAATACCTACAATATCTACACTGCCAGTCAAACATTTTTTGTTTAGTTTTAAGTTAAATATTAAGTTATTCCCACTAGAATCTGAGACTGGATGATGACGAAATCCCTAAATACAGACAGTGAACACTGCCCATAGTGGAGAAACTGTAATAAAATGTTAAACAAAACAAAACAAACAAACAAACAAAAAACTGCCTGTATATGTACTGTGAGTATTATATGTATACTGTTAATCAGTTGGTATTATTTGCAATTTCTTTTAGAAGCTCTCAATGAACTGTCATCACTTAACTGAAAACAAGGTAAGCCTCATTAGGCATTTTATCATATTTTATTCTAACATTGAATATAAAATCATTGTAATGTTTACATTAACATTAATTATATGGTGTTAACGTTATATTGAAGTTTGAACGTCTATAGGATTGTGTACTGAATTTGTTTTTCTGTTTGTTTTTTTAATGTTCAGTTTTCGAATAGGACTAATTGCATTGTGAAATGGATGAACATTAATTATACAAGTTCTGAGGAATCTGAGGGAATAACTCAATTAAAATATATATCAAGCCTCCTAAAAGGAAGTATGGTAAGGCACTATTAACTTTTGTGGTTTTCTGGAGTTTGTGGTTTTATGACAAGCACTAAAGCATTTTTTCATTTCATTTCAGTTCACGCTGCAGGATAGGCACAAGTGTTTTAACATGAAGTGGAACCAAAGCACTACTTGCAACCGTAATGAGTGTTTGAGCAGGTTCCTGAAATGTTGGTGTAGATTTATAGCAACGGCGATATGACCTGCCTGGTTTTTACTGCAAATGATTTGGATCAGTGTTTTACCTGCTCTTGTGACCTTGGCTTTAAAACCAGATTCAGCTCATGAAGGGTCTGGTCATTAGCTGTTGGCTGAGTTGTTGTGTGTTAATGCAGTGAAAACACTAAACTGTGGACTGTAGGTTCCTGGGATTACGGACTACAAATGAATGCCTTTATTTATTCTAATTTTATACTTTGTGATATAAACATGAAATTTAACCTTGGCTCTTTTGACTAATAATCGTAAAAGTTGTTTTTTTTTATTATTATTTTTTTTTTTTTTACATTTCATACTTTCATTGTTTATTTTATTTAAAAAAAAAATTATTTCAGTGATTTTGTTGATTTGTTATTTTATTTTTAAGAAATAAACTTACATATAAAATGAGCACATATGTTGTTCCCAGCAACTTTTTCCCCACCAAACATTTTAAATACTTCAGTAAAAAAAACTAACTTAAAATAACTATTATTATTATTATTATTATTATTATTATTTTAGAAATTGTCTTTGAAAAAAATGATAAGAAGAAAAGAAAAGAAAAGAAACATCCTACTGATGCTTGTCAGAAGGAACTGATTTTGTGGAACTGAAAAATACTTTCATTAAAAAAAAAAACAACTAACAAACTAAGAATAACTTTTTAGCAATTATCTTTTAAAAAGAGAGAGAGAGAGAGATCACATCCTACTGATGCTTGTCAGAAGGAACTGACTTTGTGGAACTGAAAAATACTTTAATTAAAAAACTAACAAACTTAAAATAACGTTTTAGCAATTAGCTTTAAGAAACATCCTACTGATGCTGGTCAGAAGGAACTGACTTTGTGGAAGTGAAGCGCAACCCGGAACCTTTTTAGTGTAACTCCCCGCATCAACACCGCTCGTTTAGGCAGTAGGAGCAGTGTAATATTTTAGCCATGTTTTAACTGAATGCGTTGTAAATACTTTAAGCCAGGATTTAGACATACACAAACAAGATGTCCGTGGTGGGGAAGAAAGGAAGCGCGATTTTCTCTGGATTTAGAGCACTCGGGCTTTACTCCAGCCATCTTCCACACGTGGTCCGTTTCCACAAGAAACACCGGGAATTTTATGTGGTGACAGCTGTTGGCCAGTGTTTCCACACCTACAATGTAAGTCAACAAAATAATAATAATAACAATAATAATAACAAGTTAAATCAGTATTGAAATATTGCTTGATTAAAGTCTAAATAGCTAAACTATATTTAACGTTGCAGGGGGACTCCTGACAGGCTTTGCCCGTTAGTTTCAACCCGAACCGTTAGTCAGAACCGTGTATTTGCTTGCCCTGCACTTAATATATGCTTGGATTGAAAATGAACGTCGAGAACTTCAAAATACAGCTCTGTTTTGCTCACGTGGTGTGTTCCACACGGAAGGTTTAAACAGTACGCGGTGCGCGCGCACTCTTTCTGTTTCCAAACACACACACACTGAATGGAGCTAGTTAGAAAAGCTCTTTTCCTTTTCGTTTTTATCGATCATTTGGAAATAATTCCTATTTGAATCGTGTCCTTGTGTGGGTACCTGGTCATTTGGGAGCTGATTACTAACCTATAACAGAATTGGCATTATTACTGACAGTCCCTCAGAGACTTTAAACAAACAAACAAACAAGTCAGTCAGTTCAGATAATCCTGTAGTATTAAATATAGAAGTGACTCAAATGTTTAACTCTGGAATACAATTAAACTTCAGATAGGTTATCACCTCACCGAGGTGATGTTAAATGGCAGATTTCTCACCCTGGATATTCCCTTGGAATGTTACACTAAAGATCAGTAATCTGTCACAGCAATTATGTTGGGTATATAATATATATATATATTATATTTATTATCTGCAATACTACGTGCACATCTTGCCTGTGTGAGATTATTTAGGTACCAGATGAAAGGTTTTGGTGTGACGTAGACAAACTGAAAGATTAGATGCTGCTGATTCGACTGTTGCGCTCAGCAGCTGGGAGATTACACTTGTCAGATAACCTCCTGAGCTATTAAACATCCTTTCTAACAAGTCTAACAGTGATGAAAGCTTAAACATAACATCATAGGTGATGTATAAGGAGTTGGAGAGACGTTATATGGCGCGAGGCAAGGCAAATTGATTTCTATAGCACAATTCATACACTGAGGCAACTCAAAATGCTTTACAGTGGGAGTGGGGGGGGGGGGGGGGGGGGGGGGAGTTTTTAACCTTGACTGAACTTTTACCAAAAAATTTGAGGTCTTCTGGAAGATGATTCCAGTTATGAGTAGTGTAATAGCTAAAATGCAGCTTCTTCCTGTTTGGTCCTGATGTTCAACACTTTTAGTAGACTTGTTCCCTTATTCTTTCATCATATCTGGTATCGTATCATCGTATTTGGTCCTAGGTTATTGAGTCACCAGAGTTATCGTAGGTTCTTTTTTTTTTTTTTTTTTTTCTCTCTTGCCTCCCCAGCTCAGTGGTTCTGAAAGTGGGTATTGGGGATCCCCAGGGGTCTATTAAGCATAGCCAGGGGTCAATGCGGTGGAATTTACAACCCACCGTTATCAGAGTTATTATATATACAGAGGGTCCTAAAAGTCTTCATACTGTAGAGGACTGTGTTTGCCAGCACCACGTCTGTCATGCCTTCGTCAGTGGACGTTTGTGGACGTCCACGTCTTCTCGTTCGGTCCGCAACACGTCCAGGCTTTTTGAATTTGTTAAAACGTTTGGCAACAGTGTCGTGTGTGTGATGATGTGCTTGTCATGTTTCCTGTTAAAGTCCATCGCAACCTTGCGACCGCTTCCCGATCCAGCCATGGGAATGAGTTCATTATGGTCTTCTTTTGTCAAAGGTGTTATTAAAGGCTATCTAATATATATATATATATATATATATATATATATATATATATATATATATATATATATATATATATATATATATATATATATATATATATAATAAAACCATGCTTCTTTGAATATCCTGTGGTGTAGTGTTAAATCTATTATTAAAAATGAAAGAATACGGTACTCTCCTTAATCGTCCACGAAAGTGACCAGGTAAAGTGAGGGGAAAAAACTTTTACGATTTTTAAGATTTGATCGTTTTTCCCACATGTATACTAAGGATTTTGTGTATTGTTATGATATATCAAAATCCAGTGAAGTCCTTTTCAGTTCTAGGTCATAGAATGACAAAATAAAGGACAAGTTCACGGGGGTGAATACTTTTAAATAAGGACAAGTTCAAGGGGGTGAATACGCTATTCGAATATGAAGGCATATTGTTTTCAAAACTTGTTATAATGATGTTTTGGATGTTCAAATGAGTGTTTAAATCTAATTTTGCTCATGCCACATCCTTACAATTAAAATTTCAATTCAAATGCAAAAATGTTATCTGTTGAGTTGTTTTGTTTTTTTTTAATGCGTCTGGAATAATGTCTTTAATCTGATCCTGTTCTTAACACTTTCTTCAGGTAAAGAAACTTGGAATTGTTGCTGTCAGTAAGTAATGCACAAATATTTTAGTACCAATATTACATTCAGTTCTTGTATACTTTTTATTTGTCGGTATTTAAACAAAAAACAAACAGCCATCTTTTGTTCTGATTTGTTGTCCAGGCAATGCCCTTCCTGAAGACATCGCCTATCTCGCTGCTGACCGAATGCTCGTGTACGCTGCACATGGGAAAGTCATTTCAGCTTTCGCAAAGAACACTGAGGTAAAATTCCTTTCTATACAGAGATCACTCACCAGCCACTTTAATAGGAACACGTGTACTGTACACCTGTAATTATCCAATCAACCAATCCTGTAGCAGTAATACGCTGCATAAAATCATACAGAGCTTCAGTTAACGTTCACATCAAACATCAGAACGAGGCGGATCTCAGTGACTTTGACAATGGAACTTTCGCTCACAACAGTCTCTAGAGTTTACACAGAATGGTTTGAAAAACGTCCAATGAGCGGACGTTCCTTCAGGTGGAAACACCTCGTCGATGATGGATCCCAGGAGAACGGCCAGATGGTACTAGACAACGATTCTTCTCAGAAAAGACGTACATAGAAGTCTTCCAAAATGCCTCCCAAGGAAAAAATCTCATCTTATAAGGAAGAATTCATATCAAATATTAAAGTGAAGGACCTTTCTATAGCTGTTGGTGTTGACACTGTTGGAATGTTGTAAATTTTATCGGTGTAGTGCTGTAAGAATTTAAGGATTATCCTGGATCTTGCCATGAAAATAACCACTGGTGCTGACGTGGCATTAAAAAAAACAAAACATAAAATAATATGATTGGCCAGACAGGTTTGAGTTGACAGGAATCCTCAAGTTTTATGGCTAAAGGTGACCTGGCTTTCTCGCTGGCTGCTCCTAGGCTTTGGAATAGTCTTCCTCTCCATATTAGATCTTCCCCTTCCATTTCTCTGTTTAAATCCTCTTTAAAGACCTATTTGTATTCTTTGTTTCAATTGAGGGTGTACATTTTTCATTGGTCCTTTTTTGTTTTTTGTTTACTCTTTCTTTATTTATTTATTTATTTATTTATTTATTGTTTTATATTTCCTGTACAGCGCTTTGGTTTCAGCATCTGTTGTTTAAAATGTGCTTTATAAATTAATCAACTAAACTGAACTAAGGCTACAATAACTCAAATAGTCAGGTCAAGTGACTTTTATTGTCATTTCAGCCATTTACAGCTGGTACAGTACACGGTGAAAGAAAACAACGTTCCTCCAGGACCTCTGTGCTACACAGAACAACACACTAACCAAATGAGGAGACGACAAACTAAATAAGACCTAGACATTCTACATGAAGTGCACGTGCAAACAAACACAAGACAGTACAGTAACTATTAAAACAGGACAATAGCACAGTAAGTGTCAGTGTAGCGCTGAGCAGTACACAGTTCTAGTGTGAAAGTGTCACCCCCCCAAACAAAACACTCTTTACAACCGTGGTGAGGTGAAAAGTATCTCAGAATGCACAAGCTTGTTGTAGATGATCTACATCAGCGCAAGAACCACTCCTGTCTGCCAAGAACAGGAATCTGAGGCCACGGTGGGCACATGATCACTGAAAAGTTGAAGATTTAAATTTTTGAAGATATATATTTTTTTTTTTTAGTGTTTATATGCTTTTCTGTCCGATTATTTTCCCGGTCATTTCGTAAAATCTTAAATCGTAATGCCCTAAGTAAGAAATAAAACATTCGCTGTGATATAAATATTTAGAATTAATTCCTCTTTAAAAAAAAAATTTAAAAAATGGTGGTCTGTGTGCGCATAAATGTATGATAAACTTTTGTTTTTAGATCCTCCTCATCGCACTTCGCACTTCACAACCCCATATTACCGGTCTACTTAACTATGTTTCAGGTCGTTCACACTTACGAAGGCCACCAAGCTGATGTCCATCTACTGCTTCCGTTTGGAGACCATTTGATTTCCGTGGACAAGCAAAATGCCGTCATTATCTGGGATGTGGAGTCAGAAGGTCTTAATAGATTGTTTCTTGATTGTATCATTTTAGTGAAATTACTGAACCACTGTCCACACCATGTCACTGTGCTGATTTATATATATATAAATTTAACCCATGAACCCATGGTGCTTTTCTTTTCCTTTTCAGATGTATACTTACAGATTTCATTTGACAAATCCACTTTTGAAGTCCGGGCTGTTATGCACCCGAGCACCTACCTGAATAAAATCCTGTTTGGAAGCAGTCAGGGGAGTCTTCAGTTATGGAACGTCAAATCAAAGTATGCCATTTTTACAACATTATAGCAACCGAACACCACATTTAACCCTTTAAACTTGCAGCGTGTTGTTTATCTTAAAGCATATTCTGTATAGTAGTAGCTACCTAAGGAATTAAACACATCAGGACGTGCTGTTGTGGGAAAATAATCAGCGATGAGATGTGGCTGAGGTACATTTAACACCTCGAAGTTGATTATTTTCCTGTAACAGTACATGAACTACAGCAGTTTGCCAGCAGTTTGCACGTACCCCCCCCCCCCCATTTATAGCTATATATGTGATTTTGTGGAATGTCTTTCAAACAAATTCCTGTTATTACTTACATTATAGCAGCTATAAATAGTAATTCCCTTACAGCCTCTATTTTCCCCTCTCTTGAAGTTAATGAAACAAAAATAAAACCTTGGTAAGTTTGTCATGTTAGTAAGAATCCACAATGCATTAAAAAGTCTTATTTCTCGAAGACTTTCCTGTGGTGGAAAACTTACTGACTGTTACAAAGCACCGACACTGGAGACTCCTTCCAAAAACTTCTACTAGCCCATAATGTGTGCTAGTGGTTACAGTAGAAATGTTGACGTATTACTGTTAACAAGTGCATTAATGTAAACCTTGTAGCTGGCACTGCTGTCAGAGCTGCTGTTCTAGAAAACTAATCAACAATCTGACCAATCAGATCGCAGAATTGTTATTGCGCTGTGGTTTAATATGATTATTCAGTAACTGCAGGTTCTAGGTGTTTAAGGGGTTAAAAGAACCAACACAGATGATCATTGAGTGTATACAGAGCGCAAGATTATTCTATACTGACATTTCTATACTGTCATTTTTCCCTCAGCAAACTTTTGTTCACGTTTCCTGGTTGGGGATCGGCAGTGACCGTTCTTCAGCAGGTCAGCGTCGTATCTCTCTTTTAAAACGTCTTCATTTAGACTTTTTTTAATCGGTTATGGTTTAATCCTGTTTTCCCGATGGCCTTATTTACTAGACTCCAGCGGTGGATGTGGTTGGTGTGGGCTTGGCTTCGGGGCAGCTCGTCATCCACAACATCAAATTTAATGAAACTCTGATGAAGTTTCAGCAAGATTGGGGTCCAATCACCGCCATTTCTTTCAGAACAGGTCTTTTTGCCATTGCACTCTATCATCAGTATGGAATAAAACACAAAGGGGGCATGGTGAATCCCCGAAGTTCAATATTTTTATTATAACGGCGTGTCTTGAAGTTTTTCATCCCTCTTGTACTGCAGCAATTTGAAAACAATTACCATTTTTCTCTATTAAAGAAGGAGACTTCATATGATTTATCTTCTATTTATAGTTCCATTTAATGTCTGCAAAACAAGTTAGCTCCGGTTATCACTTACGTTATAGCAGCAAATCCTCCCAGCTTGCCATATTACCAAGAACCCGAAAGACTTTCTCGTATAAGTTATAGCGTCACCTCTGGCTGTTACAAAGTGCTGACACTGGAGACTCCTTCCTTTAATAAACCGTAAATATATAATATCCCCTTAAAGAAAATGTCACCATATCAGTGATTATACACTTAAAAAAAAAAGTTTATATGGAGCATCTGCCTTAGAAGTCCATGTGAATTAGCTGTTGCTATAGAAACCAGTACGTATTAGAATGAATGCATTTGGCTTGCAGACTGACCAATCATAATTGAGAATTCAAGACACTGTAGTATAATGACCTTTTTTCCTTTTTTAAAAAAAAAAATGGTGTAGTAGTAATAACATTATTCCACGTTTATTTTATTCCTGTAGATGGGCATCCAGTGATGGCTGCTGGGAGCCCTGTTGGACACATAGGATTATGGGATTTGGAAGCGAAGAAGCTGATTGGTCAGATGAGAGACGCACACACCACGTCGATAGCTGGCCTCACCTTCCTGCACGGTGAACCCCTGCTCCTCACGAATGGAGCTGATAACGCCATCCGGGTTTGTCTTCATCACTTCTTCCTCAGTGTATCCTGCTCATTCCTGATGACCAAGACTATTTTATTTACCATACCTTCATCCATCCCATATAATTAAATGAAAAACTCCGTCTTCTTAACGATGAGTAAAATCTCCTCAGTACCAGTTTATGCACTGGTCCGTGATATTCCTGTTGTTTTGTAGGTTTGGATTTTCGACGTAGCGGGAGGTGAAGGACGTCTGCTGAGATTTCGTATGGGTCACAGTGCCCCGCCCACCAAGATCAAACACTACGACCAGAGTGGACAAAACATCCTCAGCGCCAGTATGGCCTTTCTGCCACTTATTTGTTTCATTATTTGCTCTGCTAAGACGTACAAACCAAAGAAAATCTATTACACTCGTAAAATAACACGATCTATACGTATTGTTTTTCCAGGCCAAGATGGCTCACTGCAGTCTTTTTCTACTGTTCATGAAAGGTTCAACAAGAGTCTGGGACATGGTAAGAGTTTGCCGATGGGACAGAATAAAGCGCTTTATACGGCCTAAGGGACTGTAGTTACGTGTACAGTATATATTAACCTGTTATTCTTTAGTAATTGCTGTAAATTAGTTCTTGAGTCACTACAGTGAAACTAGATCTAACTAGATCAGGACCCTCTAAGAGCTCCTGCGGGTTAAAGGGAAATTCTGTTATAAAACTATAATTTAATATATTATTTGTCATTGTTGTAATATTCTGTTGTACAGCACTGTATCGCTTACTGTGTGCATTTTAGCAGAATTCCCGATTTTTAAGTCGTTTTCCTGTTTTCACCCGAAAACTACAATAGCCGGGATGCAATACGTAATTCAACCATCGGGGATCCCTAATATGATCGCCCAATCAGGATCTCTGAGTGAGACACATGACTCTGATCTGTCGAAGGCATGGACTCCAGAAGACCTCTGAAGGTGTGCTGCGGTATCTGGCACCAAGACGTTAGCAACAGATCCTTTAAGTTCTGTGGGTTGCAAGGTGGAACCCACCAAGGGAAAATCATCATGTAGCATTGCTAGCTAAGATTAAGGTAGCTGTTAGTGTTGTTGCTAACTTCAGTTATTTGGCTCGGTGGAATTTTGAAAGACCTACACTAGATCTCTGCTTGCCTCCTGTTGCTCTTGTTCTGTATATGCTGTCTCGAGCATGTATGGTTGGATGTCGAAGTGTAACAGTAACTCTGAAATTAATTTTTTATCTGTTGAGTCATTTCTGTGTCTTCAGTAATCTATTTGTCCACTCGCGATAATTTTGAAAAGCAAAGTGATCTAGCCAGATGGCTACTGCTAATAAATAATCTCCTCCATGAATATACCATTTTCCAGTGAGCGCTTCCGGGTACTCTCGCTGTGCTGTAAGACCATGATCTGGCATGTTTACAGAGTGTCCCTTTAAGCTGTTAAATACTATACATTCATGATTATATTAATCATAGGTCATTTATAGTTCTGTTTAATGTGGAATATCCTCGGAACAAGTTAGTTCCTGTTCTCTCTTTTTTTTTTTTTTTTTTTTTTTTTTTTTTACAGTGTAAACATGTTCCTCCTCACCA
Source organism: Ictalurus punctatus (assembly GCF_001660625.3). Lineage (NCBI taxonomy): Eukaryota > Metazoa > Chordata > Actinopteri > Siluriformes > Ictaluridae > Ictalurus > Ictalurus punctatus. The sequence goes on along the minus strand of NC_030443.2, from coordinate 16,112,356 downwards.
GCCTCTTTTTTCAGCCTCTGGGTTCTCTTTTTTGTTTGTTTGTTGTTTTTTTTTGTCTCATGAAATTAACGCCAGCTCATCTTTTCACCGAGAAGCTGAAACGTGCAAAATCTTCAGTCCTGAAGACTTTCCCATGGCAGAAATCTTCACCATATCAACGATTATACGTATTTCGATGATAAATAACAGCAAGTTTTATTATTAAATGCGTAGTTGATGTGGCGTGTCCGGCATGCGAGTCCCTGTGCGAGATGTTGCTATAGAAACGACGTATTAAAACGAGTGCGTTGATATAAAACCTGTGATTTGTCTTCCAGCTGGATGTAATGTCGGTGGAATTAATGTTGTCCAATCAGATTCGAGAATTAAACCGTGCTGTAGTGTATCTAAAACTGGATTTTAATCCAACACTGGAGCGATACAGTATAAAGTAGATCCAGTTATTTCTGTTGGTTGACGGTGCTCTGTCAAGCCCGCGTGAATATGATGGTGACAAGCACAACGACGCTTTCTTCCATCGAAGAAAAGTAGTCCAAGCTCCGAGAGAATGAGTTATACAGATTCACGCTTTGATCGACAAATCCATGTTGAATTTGCCGTGTTTTTGGAGTGAAACGAGAAGGAAATTTTAATCTGTAGTACTCTCACGATTGCTACTGATGTCATAGAAATGATAGAAATTTTCATCTCCAGGGTCTTTTACCAAGAAGAAAGCCAAAAAGAAGGGGGTGATGTACGACACGGCGAAGCTTCCACCCATCACCACTTTTGCATCAGGTGCGCATTTCATCTGTTTTATTAATGATTGTATATATATATATATATATATATATATATATATATATATATATATATATATATATATTTATATTTTTTAAGCTTTGTATTTCTTTAGTACTTTTCCTATCAAGTGCATAGCGTAATTTTTTGTTAGTGACGGTGTCTTTACATGAATGCCAAGGATGAGCGAGCTCTCACTTATTGTTGTGGTTAGATTGTCGAAGATTAGAGTGTTTACTGTAAATGCTCGATTCTTATCTTGCAAGTTATTATAAAGCACATTCGGAAAGCGTACTCGAGTAATAAAACCTAAAACGTAGGTGTTTTTTAACTGATGAAATGATGTGAACTGTGACTAATAATTATCTTAAACTGTTACAAGATGATTTTTGTTTTAAAGCTTGGAAACATAATTCATTCTATGTAAGTTTGCCCTTTGTCTATATACTCCAGCATGTCTATATATTTTAACGAGGTAGGGCCAGGGGCGCTCATCCTCAAGTCCCACGCTGCCGATTGCACATTACACATCTTCAAAAGTGCGCGGATAGCTATAGCACTAACTACATTGTCACAATGGTGAATTGGCTCGAGTCCTGATCTTGATGAGATACTAAAATAAGCCCATTCTGTTGATGTGTAGTATACAGCCATGGATGAGATCCTGGGTGAGAGTAGAGACCTTTTGTGATTTTGTACTTGATTTGATTTGTAACATCTAAAAAAAAAATTGTAGGCTCGTAGTCTGCAGGTAGAGCGCGCAATGACACCAAACTACACAACGTGGTGTTGGACCTGGAACACAAAGTCGCTTAGGTTTTGAGATCATTTAGAGAGAACCAGACATCTTACAACCCTAACGGTCTTTTAAAAATATTCGTTTTTAAAACGCACACATTAGCACAGCTTAATTGCATGGACAAGCAGGGGCACCGGGGTTCTCATTAAAGTGGCTGGTGAGCATATATGTATGTATAGATCTACATACAGTGCCCTCCACTAAAATTGGCACCCTTGGTAAATATGAAAAATGAAGGTTTTTTTTTGTTTTTTTTTGGAAATGCGATTAAGTACGAGTACATGTTTTCAGTAATACTCAAGCAAAGTATAAACATGCCTAAATAATACTTAAGTATAGTAATAAAGTATAATTATGTAGGTATCGTCCACTCCTGGTAACAATAGTTGTATAAAAGAACTTGCACTTGGCAGTGCTGACCATACTTCAGAAAAGTGTATCATGATGATCATGTCATCCAACGAATTAGTTCTGTATTTATTACACTCTTATTAAGTACTAAGTATATCTGCTAGAAGCCTGTATGTCAGCCGAATGAATAGCATGAACTAGTTTTTCTGCATTTTGAGGCAGTTTTAGCTCAGTGGTTAAGACGTTGGACTTTTTCACCAGAAGGTCGTGAGGTCAAATCTCATCACCGAGCTGCCAAGGTGCCACTGCTGGACCCTTGAGAAAGACCCTTAACCGTCAACTGCTCAAATGTATAAATGCGACGAATGTACTGTAAGTCACTCTGGATAAGGGCGTCTGCCATATGCCATAAATGTAAATGTATTGACATTCTATTTCTTATCCTAGCAATATTTCTGACCTGAAAAAAACCAATCCTAATAATGTTATCTACATGAGCTTCAAACGAGAGACTGGAATCAATAATCACAACAAGGTCTTTCTCTGCTGCACATGATGATAACTGAAAGGCCACTCTGAATTATTACGCAATCTCAAAACTTATTTCTAGCTGCTTGTGGTCCTTCAGTATTTCTGTCTCATCAGAATTCAATTAGGAGGAAGTTACTCAGCATCCAGGGTCGAATGCGCTTTTCACTTTCCTCAACTTTACTACGCCGGTGTCTGTCATCTGGCTTTGCTGAAACCTATACAGTGGCTCTGTGTCATCAGCATAGCAGTGGAAGCTAATACCGCGTTTGCGAATAATTGTACCCAGAGGTAGTGTGTGTATATATAGAGAAAAGACAAATAGGCCTAAAATAGAACCTTGTGGAACCCCAAACTTTAATGTGCATAGAGAGAATGAGTGTGTCTAAGCTTTTGATAGTGTGTATATATAGTCTGACTCTAAAACAGGTCTTGCAGCCGTAAGCTTTACGCAGTATGTATGTTGCAGTGTTTGTTACATTTATGTTACATTGTAACGTGGTGTTACATTTCTTTAAAATACTGAATGTAGTATTTAGATATGTCCAGGATATTTTGTTACATCTTGGTTCTTTGTGTATAGAAACGGCACGTCAGAGTGACTGGGACGGCATTGTGGCTTGCCACCAAGGTTTTGTCCTGAGCACAACTTGGAATTATCAGAAAGGCTCTATGGGGACTCACAGGCTGGAACCGGAGCATTTCAACAAGAACCGTGCTCTCAACGTTCATGCCACGGTGTGTGTGTGTGTGTGTGTGTGTGTGTGTGTGTGTGTGTGTGTGTGTGTGTGTGTGTGTGTGTGTGTGTGGGGCATACAGGGTTCAATGTAAAGTATGATTTCATTTAAAAATCGTGCCTCTACAGGCTGTAGACGTCACTTCTTGCGGGAACTTTGCTGTGATCGCGCTGTCTTCGGGACACATAGACGTCTATAACATGCAGTCGGGACTCCACAGAGGACAGTATGGACAAGACCGAGGTCAGCTCACATGTGACATCACTTCCTGCCGCACTGAATTACTCTTGCTCCTATAGCCAACTCGTGTTCTTGTGTGATGTATCTGCAGCGCATTCGGGGCCGGTTCGAGGCGTCTCGGTCGACGCGCTGAACCAGCTAACGGTCAGCGCCGGAGCCGATCGTCTGCTGAAGGTGTGGAAGTTCAAATCGAAAGAACTGATCAACACACACAGCCTGCATGCGGCACCGGCTTCCACACTCTTACACAGAGACAGGTGAGAGCGGGCAGCTCGAGACCGTCGAGGTAGAAGTCTGAAGGCAGCTCGTTCTGTATCACCAACATGTTTCCTTCTTGTATTTACGGCGAATTTCCGCAGTGGGATGCTGGCCGTTGCTTTCGATGACTTCACGATCAGTATCTTCGACATGGAGATGAAGCGTATTGTACGCCACTTCTCTGGCCAGCGTGGGCAGATTAATGATATGGTGAGGGTTTTTTTTTTTTCTTTCTCCTTTCCTTCAAAAGGTCACGGTATTTCTGCACTCGTTGAGGTTGTACATGCATTTTTGTTCTGATCATAATAATTAACCGTTTTTTTCCCCCTCCTTTTTTACGTTACCCGTACAGACCTTCAGCCCTGATGGACGATGGTTGATAACAGCCTCCATGGACTGTACCATCAGGACTTGGGACCTTCCATCTGGCAGGTAAGACCTTAAGTGGCGTTTTCTCAGGCTTCGTCCTGGCAGACCATGGCGTCCTTTGAAGGAGGGGAAGACCAGGCTTTTACTCGGTTTCACTTTCTGAATGATTTACTCTGCCTGATTTTGGACGATGACCTTTTTGCCAAGTCATCCAGCTCACTTCTTAATGAACAGAGCCCAGTGAAATCGTCTCTAGAGATAACGTTTATCTTGTTCATCTTCAAGTAGTGATGCTTCAAGTATGATGGTTTATCTTTATCCTGTGGCCTTGTGGTTAACACGTTTTCCCCTGCTTTCTCACTGTCTCTCTTGTCTCTCATTTCAATCTTACTCTCTGTGTCACGGATGCAGTTTGGTCGACTGTTTCCTGGTAGACACGGCGGCCGTGAGTCTCAGCTTGTCACCTACGGGGAACGTCCTCGCCTCTGCCCATGTGGACAGTCTGGGTATTTACCTGTGGTAAGAGATTCAAGTTGGGTTTTTTTCTCCCTGTGATTATCTCGATTTTGGTTTGAACTTTATCTGGACATACCTGACACGAAATAATCCTAAATTCTGACACAGTATGACAGAAACATTCGGTGTAATCTGTGTGGGCTGGGTTTGTCTGATTCAACAGGATAAAACGTTTCTCATGTCCAACAATTATTGGCACCCTTTTGGTCGATACTTTGTGCTACCTCCCTTTGCCAAGATAACAGCTCTGAGTCTTCTCCTATAACGCCTGATGAGGTTGGAGAATACATGGTGAGGGATCTGAGACCGTTCCTCCAAACAGAATCTCTCCAGACCGTTCACATTTCGAGGTCCACGCTGCTGGACTCTCCTCTTTAGTTCACCCCACAGGTTTTCTATGGGGATCAGGTCAGGGGACTGGGATGTCCATGGCAGGACCTTGATTTTGTGGTCAGTAAACCGTTTTGTGATGATTTTGATGTATGTTTTGGATCATTGTCCTGCTGGAAGAACCAACCAGGCCCATTTGAAGCTTTCTGGCAGAGACAGTCAGGTTTCATTTAATATCTGTTGATATTTAAGAGAGTCCATGATGCCATGTATCCTAACAAAATGTCCAGGTCATCTGGTAGAAAAACAGTCCCAAAACATTAAAGATCCACCACCATATTTAACCGTGGGCATGATGTACTTTTCCATATGGCTACTTCTCTGTGCACCAAAACCACCTCTGGTGTTTATTACCAAAACGCTCCGTTTTGGTTTCATCTGCCCATAGACCCCGATCCTTTAACAGCCTTCTTTGCTCATATTTACCAAGGGTGCCAATTTTAGTGGAGGGCACTGTATGTAGATCTATACATACATATATGCTCACCAGCCACTTTAATGAGAACCCCGGTGCCCCTGCTTGTCCACGCAATTAAGCTGTGCTAATGTGTGCGTTTTAAAAACGAATATTTTTAAAAGACCGTTAGGGTTGTAAGATGTCTGGTTCTCTCTAAATGATCTCAAAACCTAAGCGACTTTGTGTTCCAGGTCCAACACCACGTTGTGTAGTTTGGTGTCATTGCGCCCTCTACCTGCAGACTACGAGCCTACAGTGGTCATGCTGCCTGGCACCTGCCCAAGCAAAGGTGAGCGCGTTGTCCGTATCCGCACACATCCGAGAAAATTCCACCTTATCGTTAGACACTCTGAACTCAAACTCGTGGCTCGTATGATTGACCAGATGACGAAGAGGAGGTCTTGGAAGCCGAGAGCTCGGAAATGGACGAGTACATGTCTCCCGTGCAGCTGGATGAACAGCTGGTCACGCTCTCTTTGCTGCCGGATTCACGCTGGAAGAATCTTCTCCATCTGGACATTATTAAGGTGTGTGTGTGTGCACCGTGAAATTCTTCTCTTGATCATATTGATGATTTATTTATTTATTTATTTATTTATTTATTTATTTATTTGTCACAATTAACACACAGTTTTGTGCTCACAGAAAAGAAACAAGCCAAAAGAACCCCCTAAAGTGCCCAAAGCAGCCCCCTTTTTCATCCCCACTATTCCGGGACTCGTACCTCAGTTCGCCCTTCCTGATACGTCATCGGAAAAACAGGTAACTACACGACCACAGCACTCTTACAATGCTCAGATCATCCCTTTCCTAGGTGTTAGTCAGTGTTTTATTCCTTACTCGTCACTTATCACCCACCCACTAATCATCTTTCTCATTCAAAGTCCAAGGTGTTCAACATTGGAGTTCTGGCCCAAAAGTCCAATTTCTACCTCCAGCTTGAAGAAGCGCTGGACAGCAATCTTTGTAAGGACAATAACCTCCATTATGATTCTGCCTCAATTCTGCACACGTAACCAAACGAAATGCGTTTGATATATCTTCGTAATGGCATTATTTGTTTATCTCGTTGCACCCGTTTCAGACGAGGCAGCGGTGAGGCATCTGAAGGAGTTGGGCCCTTCTGCTATTGACACAGAACTGCGAGGCTTGGCACCGGACATGGGTGGAGACGTTAGCGTCATGCAGAGCTTCCTCAGGATGATCAGCAGCATGCTGAAGCTGAAGCAAGACTTCGACCTGGCACAGGCCTATCTAGCGCTCTTTCTGAAGGTGTGTGTGGGTGGCAATTGTCTATTTTAATTTTATTTTTTTAAAGCTACTACACTGTGGATCAAAGAGCATGCAGGGCATCTGTTATCCATTTTCTTCCTACCAAACCATGTTTAAATCCCCCGACTACGTTATACAGTCCCTCTAGGATCTTGCCATTTTTCAATAGAAGAAATAAATGCAAAATCGAGCAAACTCTGCAATTTTCCGAAATGACTGCAGATTTTCCACAGATTTGGGCCAAGACGCGTCATGTCGCGTCATCACAACGCAGCCAAAGCCGCCTTCGATTCACGTGCATCAAACGCGAGTACAGCGAAAAGGTCTCATTTACCAACAAACGCCACAGTGAAAAACCGTGCAGAAATTATTTCATACAATTGCAATTTTGCCAATTGAGGTAGTTTTCAACAACAAAAAAAACAAAAACAAAATCAATCTTTTTTGGCTGCAACAATCTCAAAGAAACTGTTCGATTCTGTTGGATGACACACAATTCTGTATGGACTGGTAATAATACCTGTCAATATCATGTACAGATGAGTTTTTGGACTCAGCCAGCAGATGGCAGCAGAGTTTAATTAAGCATTATGGATATTTTCTACTTTATTTTCTATATTATCATCTACTACTTTCTTCTATATATTCTACAGTTGTGTTACTGATTAGCTAAATAATCTTTATTTACCCCTCAATAAATCGTTCCATAAAAATGTTAGAACAACGTTCGCCTCAGCCTCCGATGCTCCACTCGTGGTCCACATTGCGTCTGATATCTTTTGTTACACTTTTCTGGCTACAAGCTTCAGAATCTTGAAGCTTGAAGTCTAATCGGCTCTCCACCGTTCGGTAGTTTCCAGAGAAAAAGCAAACTTTGGAACGTTTTTTTATTTCCTGAGCTGTCTATAGAAATGTAGAAATACAGTCTTCTCTTGTGGTGATTTATTCCAGTCTTTAACTGATTTCCTTTTAGCTTCACCTGCGGTTAATTGCAGAGCAGCCTGTCCTCATGCAGGAGACGGAGAAAGTGCTCGACCTGCTAGAGGGGACTTGGACCTCCGTACAGACGCTCCTCAACAAGAACATGTGTCTCCTGTCGTACATCAAGAGTGCTCTGCTGTAGAGACCTGCTTCCTCCGCTGCCTTCGAATAGATTCTTTTGTTTTGTTTTTTTACTTTTTAAAAGTGCTAATAATAGTATTACTTGTGCAATTGTTGTCGTATTACATTTGCCTTGTATGACTACAAATGCTAAAATATATTGTATAAAAAAGTCTTGGTGGTTTGGAGTTGTTTCTGCGATGAAACTGAAGTAGAGAGAATTCATCGACACATCCTTATGTAGCGAGCTAGTCTGCTACAACAGCAGGAAGTACTCCGATTAGCTAATGCTACCTCTCCAGCTGTAGCTCTCCGACTTCACTAGCAAGCCAGTTAACATTAAGATATTATATTACCGAGGATACTACAACGCTAACAAACAGCCGGTTAACCTTTATTGTGTAATCTGGAAGCCAGGAGATGATGATTAACTAACTAACTAACATCAGGCTAGCTTGTGTAATCCAGGGGCCAAAGTGATTAGCCGTTTGCAAGCTAGTTAAGATGCTATATTGTATAAACCAGCAGACAATGACACTAGCAAGCTAACTAAGATTAGATTAACCTACAGGTGCATCTCAAAAAATTTGAATATCGTGGAAAAGGTCCAAAACCTGTAATTTTATTTAAAAAAGGCGGAACTTTCATATAATCAAAATTCATTACACATAAAGTAAAATATTCCGAGCCTTTTTTTTTTGTTTTAATCTCGACGATTATGGTTTATAGCTCATGGAAATCCAGTATCTCAAAAAAAATTAATAAATAAATAATAATAATACAGAAATCCATCCATCCATCCATCTTCTACCGCTTATTCCTTTTCAGGGTCACGGGGAAGCCTGGAGCCTATCCCAGGGAGCATCAGGCATAAGGCGGGGTACACGCTGGACAGGGTGCCAATCCATCGCAGGGCACGATTACATACACACTCACACACCCATTCATACACTACGGACACTTTAGACACGCCAATCAGCCTACCATGCATGTCTTTGGACTGGGGGAGGAAACCGGAGTACCCGGAGGAAACCCCCGCAGCTCGGGGAGAACATGCAAACTCTGCACACACAGGACCACGGCGGGACTCGACCCCCAGACCCGTGAGGTGAACGTGCTAACCACTAATCCACCGTGCGCCCCTAATACAGAAATGTCGAGCATTTCTCGCAAATGGCCTTTATTTCACTTTTTAGTGACCGAATTCAACAGCTGCCCTTAGACCCTCGTTATATGTGAGATGGGAGGTTCTTCCTTTCTTTTCTCTTACAAATAAACATTCATTCTTGTCTGTTGCATTTGTACGTGTCCTACAGATTCAGTCGATGGAGATTACACTCGGTTTATGGAAACGAAAGCGACCGTTGGCCTCAATGCCGCAGATATCTTTTGTACACTTTTCTGGACACAAGCTTCAGAATCTTGAAGGTTGATATCTGATCTCTGCACTTCGTTCTGCGCTTCTGTGTAAATGAATTGCAGTTTGTAGTGGGAAAGTAAACTTCTGAACATCTTTTTTCCCCGAACAGTCTATAGAAATCATATGAAAATCGTACTGTCTTCTGATGTCATTATTTATACCTGTCTTCACTTCATTTCCCTTGCTCTTTACCTGCGGTTAATTGCAGAGCAGACTGTCCTCATGCGGGAGCCGGAGAAAACGCTTGACCTGTTAGAGAGGACAGATCATGTGTCTCCTCTTGTACATCAAGATTACTTATAACTGCACATAAGCTACAGAGGGATTAGGTAAAAAAATAATAATAATAATTTTTAAAAAAGGCACCGAAGTATTCCTTTAAGCAAACTAAAGCACTCTGTATATTCGTATTCCAAAAAAAGCACTAATATGTGGGTGTGTGGATGGATCAGCTTGGGGCAGTGTGTGTGTGTGTGTGTGTGTGTGTGTGTGTGCAGGTTGATATTTGGTAAGGAGCAGTTCTACAACAGATGGGCCTCACTGTGTAGGGAAGCTCCAGAGTAGTCGTCCAAGCCCAGAAAGATTAGAGTCCAAAAAGGGAGGGAGGCTTCAAGCCTGTTCTCAGTAGTGTTTACTCAAACTGCGAGAGAGAGAGAGAGAGAGAGAGAGAGAGAGAGAGAGAGAGATTGATTGATTGATTGATTGATTGATTGATTCTGTAAAATGACTCTAAATGTAAAAACGGTTAAAATATTTAGACAGGATGAACTGGCATAAATTACCCTAGTAGTATATTTTGCAGAGAAATGCTGTGAGGTACAGAAGGACAAAAATAAAACATTAGTGTTTAGTCTGATTTGTTAAATCTGAAATATGAGAATTTGATTGCAGCAGTAACTGTAATACAGTGATTACACATTTATCATTTTTGTCATAAAAATGAATGATGTATTTATAAAAATGAACTATTTTATGAATTAATTCTGTATTATTGGCAAGCATTTATTCACATTATTATTATTATTATTATTATTATTACTACTAAAATAATATATGATGCAATATCTTTATAGATTGTATACATCATGTAATAATAATTATTATTAAAATATTATATATATGATGTAGAATATTTCTATATTGTAATAATATAATTCTACACATAATTCTTCATATTATTATTATGACTATTGTGATGATGATTATGATGATGATGATTATTATTAAAATAGAATATATATGATGTATAATATATTTATGTATTGTATTACTAATAATAATATTATTATTGTTGTTATTATTATTATAACACAATTCTTCTTCATATTATTATTATGACTATTATTATTATTATTATTATTGTTGTTGTTGTTGTTGTTATGATGCTGCCATGCTAGGATGAAGGCTACATGTGCATGAGATTAGAGCAGTGTTGCTCAGCTCGGTGTGTTACATAACGCCGGTGTTGTGACGCGGCGCGCGCGCGCTGAATCCCCGGTACATTAGCGACAGTAAGACCCAGTGGAAGCCCACCGGCCGCCCCCTCACACTGGGAGAGAGATGCGCTGCTGTGGGCGATGAGCTCCGGTGAAGGTGTATAAGTCTCGCAGCTCACTTCAGAGACGCACATTTTTAGGTAGCTACTGCGTGCGCTTTTACACCAAACCCGCGCTCAGGATCCCTGTCGATCCCGTGTATAGGGCAGTTTTCCGAGCCAGTGCGTGCTGTGTGTGTTCTGTGAACCGCACCTCCGGGAACGGAAAGGCAACTCCGCGCTCCGCAGCTTGGCACTGAACTGAAGCGGGGAGATCACACCGCAGCTGGAGAAGGAGCGCAGGATCACTGCGTCTGAGATGCTCAAAGTGAGTATGATCAGCTCCAGGCCAGGCGCAGCTCCGGAATACTGGATCGATGGCTCCAAGAAAGAGACGCTGGAGGACTTCTACGAGCTCGAGTCGGAACTGGGACGGTGAGTACCCCTTAGTATCTCTCAGTAGATTTCAGTACCTCTCAATACCTCTCAGTTCTCCTCAGTACCCCTCAGTATCTTTCAGTACCTCTCAGTATCTGTCAGTACCTTTCATTACCCCTCAGTACCCCTCCATACCTCTCAATACCTGTCAGTACCTCTCAGTATCTATCAGTACCTTTCATTACCCCCAGTACCCCTCAGTACCTCTCAATACCTGTCAGTACCTCTCAGTATCTATCAGTACCTTTCATTACCCCCAGTACCCCTCAGTACCTCTCAATACCTGTCAGTACCTCTCAGTACCCCTTAGTATCTTTCAGTACCTCTCACTACCTGTCAGTACCTTTCATTACCCCTCAGTACCCCTCAGTATCTTTCAGTACCTCTCACTATCCCTCAGTACCTCTCAGTATCTGCCAGTACCTTTCAGTACCCCTCAGTACCTCTCAGCATCCGTCAGTACCTTTCATTACCTCTTAGTACCCCTCAGTACCTCTCAGTACCTTTCAGTATCCCTCATCTGTCCGTTCTGAGGCACTGCGGGAGATGAATACACATCTGTTAAAATGAGAAGAATGTATTCTGAAATATTTTAATTTATTTCTATACATTTTCTAAAAAAAAAAAAAAAAAAAAATGATGTTACTCCTTTATGTCTCTTTTTGAAGTTAATTTCTCATTTATAATAAAATTAGCATCTCTCGTTAAAAAAAAATCAGAAGTTCTATTAAATAGAAGACTATTTGTTTAAAGAATTTTAAAAAATGAATTTTTTTTGTTCTGTTCATCATGTCACTTTTTTGAAAATCAGAAGTTGATTTCTCATTTCTGATGAATTCAGGCGAACGCGTTAAGGCTACATCTTTATTATTTTATTTCATTTGAGTTAATTGTACCTTTTCATATTTTGTTACTCTTTTATGCCTCCTTTTTGAAAAGTTAATTTCTAATGAAAATCAGTCATTGCTTTAAGTTTATTTCTTTGACAATTTTATTTAATTGTTTATTTTTGTCTTTAAAATTATTGTTACTTTTATCACATCTTTTTCTTTGAGACTGACAAAATGAAGTTATTCTTTAAGTCTATTTCTTTTATTTGTATTTTATTTTGTGTGATTTTTTAAATTAAATATCATTACATTAAATATCAAATATAAAAAAAAATATTAAATATCATTACATAATTACGTTACATTTGTCATATTTACATGTATTTTTAAAAATTAAAGAATATAAAAAGTTAATTTCTAATTTTTAATGAGTTTACCATATTTTTAAGGTTCTTTCTTTCTTTCTTTTTAATTAAATACCTTTGTCATGCCTCTTTTTTAACAATCAAAAGTTAATTTCTAATGAAATGACCCTGTTTAATATTTAATATTTAATATTATTAAATATTATGGGGTTTTTTTTGAAAATCAAAAGTTAATTTCTAATGAAATGACCCTATTTAATATTATTTAATATTATTTTTGTTATGTCTTTTATTTTATTTTTTTTGACAATCAGAAGTTAATTTCTAAGGAAACTGAGCTATTTCTTCAAGGTGAAACAGCTGAATAGGGTATCTAAAAAAAAAACCCCAACAATATCACAATAAATGTTGATTTCAGATTTTTTTTTGTATTGGAATCCATTAAAAAATATTTTTGCCTTTATGCGAATGACACGTCATCTCTTTTAATATCAACAAATTTTCATACCAAATCAAAACTCATGCGTTAAATACAAGACAGAACTTGGAACACGTGTTGGCGTAATGTACAGTATGTGACATGCTGCACAAATTTCTGTGCAAAAATGGGTTGTGGAGCGGGCCACTGAGCGGAAGGACGTCACAGTGTGAGCTCATATCAGTCGTGAAAAATGAAAAATAAAAATAAGAAAGGGGATCGGGTGATTCCTCGTTGCTTGCTATTTCAAAACAGATGGTGAGACAAGGTGAGATGTTCACCATGAAAGCATAAATAAGGGAATATTTCAATTCCAGCATGCATTAATCACAAAATGGTGGAATCCCACATCCCAGAGTGCTGAGATTTTTCGGAATAGTTCTGAAGTAACGCTTTATCTTGGTGGTGGATCCGCAACCCGGAGCACTGGGTGTGAGACGGGAATACCCCCTGGATGAAATGGCAGTATATGTTATGGCACGGCATTTTCCAGAGTGACTTACATTCATCTCATTTATACAACTGAGCACTTGAGGGTTAAGGGCCTTGCTCAAGGGCCCAGCAGTGGCAGCTTGACGGTGCTGGGATTTGAACTCACGACCTTTGTCCAGCGTCTTAACCACTGAGCTACCACTGACCTCTACATTCACACATTAGACTTTGTCGCAAATCCACCTACAGTACTAGCATGTTTTTGAGAGGAAGGGGGAAACCAGAGAACCAGGAGGAAACCCAGGCGGACATCGAGTGTGGAAAACATTCGAAACTCTACACAGACAGTAACCTGAGCTCAGGATGGAACCAGTGACCCACAGTACATGAAATTAGGACACGTTTTATCCAATTAGTTAGCTTAATACTCAACACATTCTCAAATCAAGGTCGAACATGTGCGACGCCAGTAGTAGCCTGTGTTTTATCAAGATTTTCCAGGTCCCGGGGTTCAGTCATAGTTAAATTAAGACTGCGCTTGGTGAGTATGGTGTGAATAAGTGTGAGTTTTCTATTTGTGTTGCTTTCCAGAGTGGCTTTGATGCATTTATTCCACTGAAGCTTTGTAGTGAACTGAAAAGGTTTGGCAGACTGGATTATAATTATAATCAGAGCTGTTTCATCTGAGAGAGAGAGAGAGAGAGAACGAGAGAACGAGAGAACGAGTGCGTTGAATAATCAGAAATGAGAGCGAAATGCTCCCATATGGCGGCAGGACGGCCAACAGAAATCTGCAGGAATGAGGCTTGCTGACCGTGCGATTTGTGGGACGTTCATTTATTTAGGATTTGCAATGAATCCACACGTTGGTAAAAATGAAATGCATTGCCCCGTATCTGTTGGTAAAGTGGTTATCTATTGGCTACAGTGTTCAATATTTGGCCTACATGTATAACATGGCAGGGTTTTATATATCATTGAGCACAAGGAGATGAATCACTTAGAAAGCCTGGGAAGGGAAGGAACACTGAGCTCTCATCAGCAGTGCCAAATGTAAAGCCCTCGGGTCCAAAATACAGCAAAGCAAGGTGAATCTATAATGAAACCAGGGAGAGTACCTTGCTCTATCTCTTTTACTTGCCTGCGATTATATAATACTGGGCAAGCAGAAAACAGAAGCGAAGAGCGAAGAGCTTGGGTAACACACACTCCCGCACTCCTCTTCTTCTCCCCGTCAACGGTGCATTAAGCGCATAGAAACAATAGAGCTGGGAAATCCATTATCACTAAGTGGCGACCATGATAGACGTTTATCGAGTTAGCTACTCCGCCAAGCTTTTATCTAAGCAAATGTTGTACAATCATCAAAAGTTATATTAGGTTTGTGGAATGATTGATGAAGGAAGAATCACAAGAAGATGTTCAGAAGTAGAGCTTTACAGGTACAACTGCGGAGCTATCAGTCTGGGAGAAACTGCTGAGAAACACCTCAAGGCAGTGGTTCTTAAAGTTGGGTTTGTGAAGCATAGCCAGGAGATCCACAGTTTAAAAATAAATAAATAAATAAACCTTGTTGCAGTCTTGTGGGAATGACAACCCACTATTATCATAGTGGTTATATTTATTTTTGAGTTCTTATAGTAATTAGACTGTCTCACTGGTAACGTTAATTGAATGGGTTTCATCGAAACTTAAAAAAAAAATAACAAAACATGCAAGCCTATAAATGATGCCATCTCGGACCTAATGTGCTGAGTTGGTATACAGTTTAGGAATTTGAAAGCTCTATAGCTCCATTAAATACGCAGAATATTACTCGGGCAACATGGATACTCAATTAGATTTCACCTGGAGCTATATTCTCACAGCGCAAATAGTGTTTGAGCCATTCATTTTTTTAATGGAGACAGACAAACATCATGTGCCGCGAGAACAGCGGGCGATCCGCAGTGAACTGAGAAGGAATTGTTTTTTTTTTGATGATTTAATAACTTTACGCAAATGAGAAACAGATTGCCAATCAGATTGTGGCCTGAGGTGTCATGAGTTATGGCCACGATCACGGTCGAATCTGATCAACCCAAACATAACATAACATAAAACCACCCACCTAATCTTGTGTAGGTCCACCATGTGCCTCCAAAACAGCTCTGACCAGTCGATGCATGGACCTCAGAAGACCTCTGAAGGTGTGGCATCAAGACGTTAGCCGCAGATCCTTTAAGTCTGGTCAGTTGAGAGGTGGGGACTTTTGGTAGGTGCTAACCACTGCATACCGGGAACACCCCACAAGACCTGCCGTTTTGGAGATGCTCTGACCCAGTCGCCTAGCCATCACAGTTTTGGCCTTGTCAGAGTTGCTCAGATCCTTTCACTTGCCCATTTTTCCTGCTTCCAACACATCAACTTCGAGAACTGACTGTTCACATGCTGCCTAATAAATATATCCCACTCCCTCAACAGGCGCCATGGTAACGAGATAATCACTGTGATTCACTTCGCCTGTCAGTGGTTTAAATGTTATGGCTGATCGGTGTATGTACTTAAACTGTATTCAATAATTTCTCTGGATTGGGGCCAGAGAAAACTTGCAATCTAGCTAACATTGGACTAGCTGTAAAAGCAGTAAGCATGTTTGCAAGCAAGGGGTAGCCCAAACTCGATCCCCTTTGTCAGTTAGAACGACACTAGCCAATCACAGGCTTCTCTGAGCTCATGTATATGGAAGAGGGTAGATAGCGCTTTCCTCCAAGTGTGTTATGCTGCCCTGTTTGAAAAGATATGGTCGTCTGGTATGTGTTAGCCTTCACCTTCGTCATTTGGTAGCTGTTGTATGATAGTTGAGAGCTGGCTGGTGGTTGGGAATCGGCCTGTGAGCAAATCGTGGCAAAATAAATTTGAAAAATGCGTGTAATTGGTTCTACATTTTCATGTGCTACTTTTAAATAGAGTTAGCATTATAATTTTGTTTTATTAATGCTTATTCACAGTGACACTAAGCAATAGAACGGTCATGCAAAATTGAACCTGATACTGCAAATCCGGCCCATTTTCATTAAAGGGTGTCAAATTCAAATTCAAAAAGACTCATAGCGCTACGGACCGAACGAGAAGACGTGGACGTCCACGAACATCCACGGATGAAGGCACAACCGACGTGGTGCTGGTAAACACAGTCCCCTACATTATGGAGACTTTTGGGACACCCTGTAGTTACACACAAAACTAATTACACTCCCTATTAGTAAGTTTGATCGATGCAAGTCAAATTTCGCCTCATTTTTACAGTAGAGATTTGAGGGGTTAGATAAATAAACCGATGCTGGTCAAATCCACTAATGGAAGCCTTGTGAGTGCCATTAATGTTAATATCGCCTCATTTGAACTATTGTTGTTGATCTGCCTTTGTAGGATTGAGCCACTGGTGTGTGTGTGTGTGTGTATGTGTGTATGTTTATGTGTGACTTCATTTCCGTAATGTAATATTATTACTGTGATGAATATTGATTGGATTTGGGGCATTACTGGTGATGAGTAGAGCGTTGTGATCTGGCTTTTGGACTATGAACCCATCTGCCTTCTCTTTAGCTGATTGTATTTTCTACTTTTTCTTTTTAATATTATTATGCCACCAAGGCTCATTCGTCTCATTTTCCTGAGAGCAAATATCCAGTTTCTGTTACAGTGGCTTTGGACCTGTGTTATGCTTTGGACTTGCATTAAGTGTTCATGTTTTTCTTGTTTTGGAATCGGGGTTGAATTGTTCCTTGAGTCCTGCACTGCATGTGTGTTATGTAACCGCCTTAAAATAAAACGACTCCTCACAGTGCCTTAGAAGAATTCAAACAATGTGCCAAATTGTCCGGGAGGTAAACAGAGCTGAAACAATGCTAAATACTTTGCGTGTGGGGAAAGAAATGGAAAATCCATCTCAAATTTAGTATAGGAGTGGGGATAGGTGACCACGTGTGTGTTAGGGGTGTAATGGAATGGCATTATCTGTATCTGTATCTCTCAGAGCTCCAAATATCTATATATGTATTTGGATTTAAACCTGAAGGGGGTGTTTGCCTTGCACCTCTAGGGCTGGGGGTTTAAATCCCTCACTCCTCTGCCTTGTGTGCGTGGAGTTCGTATGTTCTCCCTGTGCTTCGGGGGTTTCCTCCGGGTACTCGGGTTTCCTCCCCCAGTCCAAAGACATGCATTGCAGGCTGATTGGCATTTCCAAATTGTCCTTTGTGTGCGATTGTGCCCTGAAATGGGTTGGCATCCATCCAGGGTGTCCTCCATCTTGTGCCTAGCGTTCCCTGTGATAGGCTTCAGGCTCCCCCGCAGCTCTGTGTAGGATAAGCATAATGGATGGATGGATGGATGGATTTGTATATTGCACAATGCTGTAAGAAAAAAAGAGAAGAGTTTTTTTCCGTCAAATTCGCTATCAGTTTTTTCCCTCAAAAGTGCCAGAAGGCATACTGAATACAAAATAATGACAGAATGATTTTTTACAATTTGCAGTGCTGTAGCAAAAGGGTCCCTCCCATTTCCTCTCATTCATCACACTTTACAGAGCCTCCTCATTAATATAGATCCTTCTATTAACATTTAATGAGCAAATGAAATGGGGCGTTCTAGATGCAATCACAAGGTGAGGCTTAAGACTGAGAGACATTTCTAAACAATCTCTCTCTCTCTCTCTCTCTCTATATATATATATATATATATATATATATATATATAAAAGGGGACCCCCCCCCCAAATACTTCATGTAATGGTTTCTGATTCGTATAACAATGCTTTCCTGTAGTGTAACTGTTTGGTGAAATCCTCTTGTTTGGGGGTGGGGGTGGAGTTCGGTTTTCCGGGATATAGTAATTATGAGGAGCAGATTGTTGAGCTGGCACTCATGCTTGCTTGGTGTCTGTTCACATTTACAATGTGTGTGTGTGTGTGTGTGTGTGTGTATAGCAGAGTGTAGTTCATAGCCAAAAATCAAGACGGTGCTCCTCGAGCAATAAGGTAGCCGATCCGCTTTTATTGCATTACCTACATTTCATTTATTTACACGTTGCACAATGTCCAGCTGAGATGCCCGATTGAGGCAGGCTTATTGTGCTCCGGCATATTGTGCTGGCCTGAGGCCTGGTCTGATTGCTGGCCTAAGCTGATTATGCGGTGGACTGAAGGACCAAACACATAAGATGCTGATGGGTTGAAAATAAGCCGAGCTTTTACAACATCCAAATATGGGCCTGGACACTTAAAGCCAGCAGGGTCATCAGGTCATGCGATTTGGATTATTATATATCACACCAGTAATTATGATTATTTGGCACTGTATACCTTTTTATCCATGCACTTACATTTTTTTATGGGTTTTTTTTAACATCCATTCTGTTATCCCTGCATTACATTATGTACTGTATAGCAGCTATAAACAGACGTTCTTTTCATGAGTCCTCTGTCCTGAAGACTTGCCCATGTCTGTAAATGTAAAGTTACCTGAAGAAAAAATTCCTGACACTGGAGACTCCTTGCAAAAAGGTGTTTTTTTTTTGTTTGTTTTTTTTTAAAAATTGTTTCCTCATTAAAAAGTTCACCATATGAGCAATTGTATATGATTTTAAATCTGTATACGTGGCGCGACCACCATACGATCGAATCGATAATACATTAGAACGTTAAAGCGCATTAATATAATCCTGTGATTTGAATTGCAGCCAGCGTGATTGCCAGAGCTGCTGTTATAGAAAATGAATCGAGACCTCTGAGAGTTGACCAATAAGAGTTGAGAATTCAACAGCGATGTGGTATAAAGTCCAAGAAGTATAGCAAATACTGACCTGCTGGTTAATGAGCTACTATAAAATGAAACATACAGTACATACTGTATATACTATATTTGTCGTTTTATACTACACTGTATACATAAGCTTTTCGCTAATACGTAAGATTCATAACACATGACTAATGTGTGATTTTTCTCCTGCTTCCAGGGGAGCCACGTCAGTGGTGTTTCGATGTCGGCAAAAAGGCACCCAGAAACCCTACGCTGTGAAGAAGCTGAAGAAAACAGTGAGTCTGCTTTTAGAAATCTGGATGTCGAACATGAAGGTTTTGTTCTGTTCTTCTTTGTTCTTTCTTCTTGGATTGGGAAGTCGATCAGGTTTCTCCCAATCTAGGACTGGAGAACATCAAGAACTTCCCCGCTTTTCTCTGTGACATGATGGCTGGTCATTGTTGTTCAACTACGTATACAGATCCGCTCTAAATGAAAGGGGGAAAAAAACAACCCCAACATAGATTGTGTTAGTAAGGTTTTGAGCCACAACATTGATGTTGATTCTGCACATCTCTGGAACTGTACTGGAGCGATGAACACCATTCTGCTTTGATATTTTCTCCTAGTTGGCGTGTTGATGATGGTGGTAGGGAGCGCTGTCTAACAGAATGCTCCAAAATCTCCAGTAGTTTAATTGGATCGAGATTTGGTAAGAGGGAATGCCATAGCATATGACTCACATCATTTTCATCCTCGTTACACCATTCAGTGAGCCCCCCGTTCTCTGTGAATAAGGGCGGAGTCATCCTGGAAAAGACCACGCCCATCGGGATAGCGACGTTTCATCGTAGTGATCAGTCAGAAGAACTTTGTAACGATTTGCAGTGATGTTTTCTTCTAAAGTCAGAGAAGAGCCACAAACACAGTAGCAAAAATAAATAAATGCCCCCCCCCCCACCAGATTAAAAAAAACATGTAAAATACCCATTTAGACTTCATAGTCTTTTATTTTCAGTTAAGACGGTTAAAATGCTGAACTTCTCTACTGAGCCACATCCACATCCTCTCGCTCATCTTCAACAATAACTCCGTGCTTTTTTTCCCGCCAGGTTGACAAGAAGATTGTACGAACAGAGATCGGAGTCCTGCTGCGCCTCTCTCATCCAAATATAGTACGTCTGGAAGTAAAACACATTGTAACATCTAAATATTCAGGATTATGGAGGATGTAAAAGTCCATGAAAGTTTCCGCTTATGGTAACCTGCAGTGAAGAGAATACATTAACTATCAGAGCCCTGAATGTTACACAGCGCAAACGCAGGTCTCCACTAACCACTTTAGATTACGGTGTAGAGCCGTGCTTCTCTTTTATTTATTTTTCATAGTTAGAATCCTAATTGACTGATTGCTTAAATCGAATAGGTTTAAGCAAGGAGATGATATCGCCTTAAATCTAACTGCACTTTTCATGAAGCTACTTCAAAAAAGCTCTGTTTTCTGCTTTCAATCTACAGTTTAACTCAGGGTAACTGTGTTGGGGTTTTATGAAAATTCTGGAATAAAAAAAAAGCTGTCATGGCTCCAGGAAATAAATAATGATCCAGGATGCTACATATGTATCTAATGTGCCTAATCTGTACTTTAATTATAAGGGCGTCCATGATTTATTTACACTCAAATACTGCAGGTCCCTGGTTGGGGTGGAGGTAGAACCACTACTGGATTTTTTTACTTTAAGAGTGAGTTAAGGGTTTCAGCGTAAATGGCTGTGCCTTCAGAGCTTTGGTTACTGGTCTCCCAGCAGTCCTTATTTATTACAGTTGTTTTAATTATGCCATAGTTAAGCTTCATCTCTCTCACACACACATTTTATTACATGACAGATCAAGCTGAAGGAGATCTTCGAGACGCCGTCAGAGATCAGTCTCGTCCTGGAGCTTGTAACTGGAGGAGAATTATTTGACAGGTCAGTAGATGTATTTGGTAATATTTATCATCTGAGAATCTGACGCTCTAGCGATTTAACAGTAGAGATAATAATATCAGATAATATCAGTTTATCGATTGTACTAACACCGATGATTTCTATCTACACAAGTCGTGAATGATCATATGGCAAGATCGAACACAGCAAAAGAACTGGATGATACGACTGATGTATCTTACCGCGGTGCTGTTTAATTCTCGAATCTGATCGGTCGGGTTTATACTGTATTAATGCACTCATTCTAATACGTTACTGTTTCTATAGTAACAGCTCATTCAGAGGGACTTGTATCTGCTGGTGAACACAACACAAAAGATGTCTAGGTCTAAGTCTACATGCGGTAATTTCACTAAGAAAATCATATAAACATTGGCGGAGTTTTCTTCCGGAAAGTTCTCCACCTTGCAACACAGGACTTTGTGTTTTAAGAGTTCCTTAGTAACGTGACGAGATGCTTTTTGCTGTCTTATTAACGTCTAGAGACTGATAAAGAGAGAGTGGTGAAGGAATAAGTGTTTTAAAGCTGTTACATTTTTAACGACAACACGAGCAAACTTGACAGCCAAATTATTTGTTGATAAATTAAAAATGATCATCATTGGCAAATTGCTGTTGTGTATGAGGAATAAAACACTTTCGATACTTGCTCTTACAGGAACTTTGAGGTTCATTGATTACTGAACATTATCACCACTCCGCTAAGTGTTTTATTGCCTACAAACTACCGAAACCACAGTGCTATTTCATTTTCTCGTAAGCTGCAGCCCAAAGCAGAAATATGATGTCTGTTTTATTCCAAAAGGCGCTTCCCCGTAAGCGATGTCTAATCAGCGGAAGTGTCTCTGTTCACCTCTTTATGTGCGCCAAGTTGCACACGAGTCACCAGCTTACGCTAAAGCTGGAAAACCATAAAGTGAAAATGATCAGACGCTAATTATCAGCCGACCCTTTTTAGTGCCCCCGTTCTGTTCGCTGTGGCGTCATTTAAACATAACAGACGAGGTTTTCCGTCCTGCAGGGTGGTGGAGAAGGGCTACTACAGCGAGCGAGATGCAGCAGACGCTATCAAACAGGTGCTGGAGGCCGTCGCGGTGAGTCTTCATTCACTGAGTTTGATTTACTGGCTTGTGTTGTTCCACGTGATCCGGTTTGGCTCCGAGTCAGAAATGGCGATCAGAAATCCACAATCATGAATAATGAGCTGAGCTGGATCAGGTGTAGATCTTCCCATCTGTGAAGCTGCCATCGCTCTTCCATCCCATTTAGATTCATGGCATTATGTGATACAGCTGTGATTAATATGACCACTGTTGCTGTGGACATATCAGGATTTTTCATGTCAAACCAACAAAGTTAGGATCAGTGTAAATGATCAGCATCGCACACCTGTAGAGAAGGTGGTTTATGTAGAAATCAGGGTTGCCAGATTGGATCCGTTCCTATTAACAGGCTGGGAATCAGAGACCCTAGTAGATCTGGCAACCTTCAGAAAGTTACATTAAAATGTATAGTTTTCTTTAAAAAGAACAATACTATATGATGTCTGAGGTAAGTTAAAATTACTTAGCGGTTAGCACTTTTTCCTCGCACCTCCAGGGTTGGGGGTTCGATTCCCGCCCCCGCCCTGTGTGCTCAGAGCTTGTATGTTCTGAATGGGTTTCCTCAGTGTACTCCGGTTTCCTCCCCCAATCCAAAGACATGTGTTGTTAGGGTGATTGACATCGCTAAATTTTCTGTAATGTTTGAACGTGTGCGATTTTGCCCTGCGATACCCGGTCCCGGGTGTCCCCTGCCTTGTGCCCCTAATGTTCCCCTGGGATAAGCTCCAGGTCCCCCTACGACCCTGTGTACGATACGCGGTACAGAAAATAGATGGATGGATACGGTATTTGTTCTGCACCAGTACTGTTTAAGTGTTACTATTGTATACCTGTTACAGAAACAGCTAATTCACAAGGACTTGCATGGTTAATGTCGCACATAACAGAAGTCTAATTCATTATAAACAAATTAAAAATTTATATGATTTAACTTTTTGTAAGGAGACAATATTGATCATATTTGGAAGGAGTCTCCAGTGTCAGTGGTAAAGCTGTAATTAAGTTTTCCACCATGGGAAAGTCTTCAGCACAGAGGAGTTTGTGCTTTGTAGTTTCTCTGTAACATGACAAGCTAAAAAAAATTGTATAGCTACTATAATATGATAACAGGAGCTAACTTGTTTTGTGGATGTTCCACAACATTAAATGTAACTACACATGGATAAAAAATACAATGTGTTGTTCATTAATTAATAATAATAATAATAATAATAATAAATCAATGGTGAATACATGTAATATAAGAGGAATATAATTTTTTTTTCCTTTAACAGCAAACTTACTAATTCTATAGGAATATACAAATATTAAATGTTCCTTCTATAAAACATCAGCTACAATCAAATAATTACCATGTAGTAATTATTGAGACAAATTCAAAAATAATAAAATCTGTTTTTTCCTCCATACATTTGACACAAATCTACTTTTATAGTCGTGGTATTTATTCAGGTCATGAAAGGGCTTTAGTGCACTTTTGGATCCTGTTCCAGAGAGACTTGAAATGAGATTTACTGCTTTCACTGTTCTACTTTAAAGCCAGCAGGAGAACTGAGACCCCACAGAGAGGTCACAGATGGCTATTCTCTATTCTCTCTTTCCCACTGTCTTTCCTCTCTCTCTTTCTCAGTCTCTCCCCAAATGTGTTTACTATCAGAGCTGTTCTGCCACCTATTGAATCTTTTTCAGTCACCACAACACGAAATCTGGCAACCGCTCCATCCATCGCACCAGGTAAATAACTGAGACAGATGTCACGTCGCAGAAACAGGGTCTGTCCTCATGGGTGTACAGTAGCTGCTGTAGTTTTAGATGCTTTTTAAAAAAAAAATTTTTTTAAAAAGTGTATTCTCACCTCTTGGCTTTCATTTCACCAAGGAGATGTTGCCAAGGAGATGAGATAGCAGGACGGTGGGCACATATCTCATGCATGGCTTTCAGCTCAGAGAGTTGGCAGGCTGCAATAAGTAAACACAGACTCTCCACATCTCACCGGGTGGAAGAACAGTGAGCTGCCGCCCCCTTTAGAAGTGTCGCCTTTTTTTTTTAATATCACACCACACAATTTTGCCCTGTGTACTTCTGCTGGGAGTTTCCACACATTCTGTTTGTGTGTGTGTGTGTGTTTCTTTCCAGAGAAACACCTCTGTGTTGATCTGACTAGTTGCCAAAGGAAACCCACGATGCATCATTGCTGTTTTTTATCTCACTTCCGCCTGCTCTTGAAGGATTTTTATCCAGTTCTGTCCACTCCCAGAGAAAGTTTGACCAATCCTGACAAATTCTGAAGGAATTCTGACCGATTCCACCCACTCCCAGAGAATATTAGACCAATACCAACAGCTCCCAGAGACTTTTGACCATTCCTGCTGGATCCCAGAGAATGTTTGACCACTGCCCATTGCTCCTGAAGGAATTCTGACCAAGTCCCTCCCAATCCCGATCTGAACCCTCAATCCGTCCTGTTACTGGAGATACTTTGACCAATGCAGACTGCTCCCAGAGAACATTTGACCAATTCTGACAACTTATGAAGGAATTCAGACCAATCCCACCCACTCTCAGAAAAAGTCTGACCGTTCTGGCCTGCTCCCAGAAAACGTTTGACTGATCCCCACTCCTCCTGAAGGAATTCTAACCACTCCTGGAGAAAGGTTGACCAATCCCCACCTCTTCCGAACACCCAATCCATCCCGTTCCTGGAGATACTTTGACCAATGCAGACTGCTCCCAGAGAAATTTTGACCAATTCCCACTCCTCCTGAAGGAATGCTGACCAAATTCCTCCAAATACCAGAGAAGCTTTGACTAGTAACTACTTTTCCAGGAGAAAGTATAACCAATCCCATCCACTCCCAGAGAAGGTTTGACAAATCCGTCTTGCTCCCAGTGTAACTTTGACCAAACCTGACCTCTCCTGAATCCCCAATCCATCCCATTACTGTAGAAACTTTGACCAATCCTGACTGCTTCCAGAGAAAGTTTAACCAATCACAACCACTCCTGGATAATGTTTGAGCAATCCTGGCACTCCAGAATCAGCTGATCAATCCCGCCCACTCTCGTAGTCAGTATTTATGGTTGTGCCTGCTTGTGATATTTTTTACACGTTCAGGGTAGACCAACATCTCTCCATAGACTTTCATGGGCTGTTAAATTAAATCTGGATGGGTTGATGTATTGCATTATCTGGTATCAGGAGCTAATGCGGCATTTACTGTTTTCTGATTTCCTGTATCTGTGGCCCTGAAAGAGTTTATAAGAGTTCACATGCAGCTTCTGTTGTGCTGATGAGCTGCGCTGGTCCATTAACCGAGATAAACAGACCTCAGACTAAGGAGAGAGAGAAAGAGAGAGAGAGATAGAGAGGGAATATAAGAAAGAATATGAGATACAGTATGTATGTCAGCTCCACTGTGCATTGCACAGGAACAATTCCCCTCGGACAGCGCACAAAGATAACACTCACATGTCAGCCTAATTAGTGAGGATAGAGAAAAAAAATCTGCACTGTTTTATATCAGATAAAGCCTGGCATAAGACATATTTGTGTTTATGGTTATTATATGTTTACACTTACACTGTTTGGGCTGACGTGCAACGCTTGTCTCTGAAAATCAAAAGTTGAATACCATGTCAAGTACAGGGCTTTCATAATTCAAGGTTAATTAACATATCATTAGCATATCATTTGCATTATGTGCCCACTTAACATTTTGCTTCTGATTTTCAAACCATGATGAAGAAGCTAAGTCCGGCTGAGAGCCACGTGTGTGTGTGTGTGTGTGTGTGTGTGTGTGTGTGTGTGTGTGTGTGTGTGTGGGTAGCCGCATGTGGTTCTACTGTAACCAGGCAGACTTCTGCTGGTCCACGCTGCTGTGTTTAATGAGTTTCCGTGGTAACCTTCTTACCACGAGGCGTTGCTTATAAAACAGTATCTTTGTCACACTCCTATAGAACGCCATAGAGAACGTTCTTTTAATACATTATTTCGGTCACTAAATTGTCCGACTGAATCGGTTAGCCTGGTTTGAGATCATTTATGTAGTTTTAAATTCAATGGACAGACTTCCTAATTATTGTGTTTTTTCATTACGTTGTAGTTTTACCGATTAATTAATTAACGTACAATGATTGATTTTTAAAGAATAAAAAGAAAAAAAAAAAGTACAACAAAATGTGCAACAGTATAACAAGCTAATGAAGATTTCTAAAAAAATTTTTTTTTTAATATTTAAAAAAAAAAAAAAAAAAAAAAAGATCCAGCACTTCTTTTGAGTCTTGGTTTTTTTGGATTTAGTTTTTAGCCAGAACTTTTCATTTTGCTGCATCTTGACTTTGTTTTATAGCCTTGGAAGCCAATTTGAACAGAGAAAGAAGAAATAAGGTGTAGTAGAAAATACATTTGAGCCAGGTTATCATAATGTCGTATAAACATACGCAAGTAGCAAAATATTAAATGACTAAATTAATACAAAGTCAGAATGTTACAATGAAAACAATAACAGTTTTAAGTTGGGGTTTTTTTCTCTCCATTTTTTCTTAAATCAGTGATGGAGGGAATCCCGACAAATTGTGTTCCAGATCTTTGGTGATGAATAACAAATAACTGCTTCACCACATGATGGACAGAATTTCCTGTTTTAAAGAGTGATTAGGAACATTAGCCGGGCATTATTAGGCATTCAGGAAGGAACAAAGATGCTGCACTATTATAAGATGTTAAAAAAACAAAACAAACAGCTGTAAGTACTAAAGGAAACCAGTACAGGTAATCCAAAACCCGTGTAATGGGATATATTAATGTCCTAGCTACTACAACCTAGCTGCCTGTTTGTTGTGGTTTTAGGTTCTAGTAGTCTAGGTGAAGAAAAAAACAAAAGAGTGGATCAAATTCTAAGTGTCTTACATTCTGTAGTAGGCTCTAAATAACATTTTCTTATAGTGGGAGATTATCCAAAAGCATTACAATAAGTAAAATTCTGTTACTTTAAAAAAAAAAAAAAAAGAGAGACTTAAATAATCATTAGTAAGAGTAAGTAGCAATGATGGTTAAAACCATTAAATGTAAATATATAGACTCTCACTTTGAGAATCTGAGGATTCATCTTGATAAACCTTCTCATTATTAAAATATATGGTTAAAACATGGTTTCTGAATTCATTTAGGAGCTAAATGAAACTATTTATATCGACTCGGTCCTGTAAATGCCCCCAAAACTGCATATATTATTTAAGATAAGCATGCAGATTGGACAACACATACCGTTTTGTTCAGACGAAATAGAATCGTCTGGACGCCGTGTTAGGACATCAGCTTGTATGTTTTTGCAAAGTCTCTGTGTTAGTTAATTAACTAGCCAAACTAGCCCAAAGCATCTTATGTTCAGGACCATCTCATCTGGTAGAGCTAGTGCTCGGTGTGATGCTCGCGCTACCATTTATGCTGATGCGTTTGGGAAACTCGGCGCTAATCCATTATGGTATCTTCCATTTACACGTCCTGTAAAAATGAACATAATGCGCCCACTTTTTCCATTTATCATCTACTGTCTGACGCTGACTTACTTACTCGGTCACTAGTAACTAGTAGGTCTGAACCTCAAGAAACAAAATGATTTCCTATGTGCCCACTTGAAGCTGTGACTTGCAGGGACGTTCTTGTGCAACGTTTCATTACGAATCTAGAATTAACGATGATTCTGAAAGCCCATGAAGGCGGCAGAAAGCCGGGAAGGCGATTACATCCAATTGGTTATGTGTAAAGCAGGAAATGAGGCTGTGATGAGGTTAAAGTGGCTGCCAGAAAAGAGATTTTAAAGGATCAACAGATGAGATGAGAGGAGAGCAGAGGAAAAAAAGGCTAAAAGGAGTAGATATGTATCTGGCTCATGAAATTTGATGTGTCAAGTGCTACTTATTTATGTTCATTATCTCCGATCAGATTTCTCAGTCATATTTTCAGCTAATTAACCACAGCGCCAATTTTTTTCCGTCACCTTCTTTTGAAGATCTTAACCAAGGGTGCCAATAATTCTGGAGCTGACATAAGTATTAAGTATTGTCACAGATTTCCCCTATCGGCATACAATGCACTTAAATCTACTATGACTATACTATGTTTCAATGTTGTGTTTCGAGTTTTATTTATGTCATATGATTGTGTCTGAACATTGGGCTGTTTGTTTTGACTTTGAGTCTTGTCTCCGCCCCTTTTCCTGTGATTGATATGTTCCCTCATTGTACTCTCCTGTTCTCAGTTTAACCTCGACTAGCTTGACTAATGAAACCCTGTTGTGTCTTTGTCTAGTTGTGAAGTCTTACAGTACGTTTTGTCTCATTAAGCTCTTTGTGGTTCATGGTGCTACTTCCTGGTTTAGATCCTTGCGTGTTTTCTCCGGTTTACGTTACAAACCGGAGTTCTTTGGGTAGTTGAGGGTTCAAGCACTTTTCAAATATTTTACTTGGAACCTTTTCTGAAAGGGAAACCCTGTGTTGTATGGTTCTACCTGGAACCATTAAGGGTTCCCCCATAGGACCAAACCAAAGAACCAATTTGGGTGTTAGGAAGTTCTAATCAACGCATGCACGATTTGAAAGATTTTTTACTACAGAAATGTATTATTTTAACCACACTCATACATAGACACGCACACACACGCGCACAAAACATACTTAGTTACAATTTGTGTTTGGTGTGTAAGGTTAAGAGAAATTATCCTCAGAAAAAAAAAAAAAAAAAACATCTTTTATTTATTTGACATGAGTGATTTCCTGTGTTTCATTCAGCATGGTTAAGAACAACACACTTACGCTTTCTGACGTTATTCCATTGACATTTTTATTCCATAAAAAAACAGTTTTTACATGTTGCCATATCATTAAGCCATTAGCTCTGTTTGTAAATCTAAGTTTAAACATTTTGGGCGGTTTAACGCGCATATTTTCTCTCAATTTCGAATCTAAAGGCTTGAGAGTGTAAAAACGTGCAAACTTAATTAGATGAAAAACGTGAGTAAAATAGCACATCTGTTCCCTTTGGCACGTTTGCATGTTGCACGATCAAGACAATTCTTAGAATACACAAATTGATACGACATACGGGCAAGTATTACATTTGAGGAAACCTGTTTTTTTCCAGCTGAAGACAAAATAAAACCATTTACTGGGTCTTAATAAGAAGGTGTTCCAATATTGCACCTTAGGTAAATCACCGGAAACAAGCTGAGAACGATTCAATGTAATGTTGTTGTAAAGATAAGATAAATAAATAAAGATTTATAAAGGTTGTATATTCAAGATTCGCCTCACTCTGATACTGGCAGTGATTATTATTCTCATATATCTTATGAACAGAACACACTCATGTCTGCACAGTTTTTGGAAGCTTGTAATCACCGTCATGCTTCGGTTTCGGTTACATTTTTTTTTTTAGATCCAAGCTTGCCATGTTTATTGCCTGCTTTGCGCATCAGATCTTTTACGTCTTTTGATTATTCTTTACAAATCGTCGACAAACCCACACAGTTTATATAATTTCACCCAAGAATCAGAGTAAATCTGTCTGGAAGGGTGAAAGTGAACACATCGAATCTTTGCAAAACGTTTTGAACCCCGCTCACAAAAATGGCACCTGGCAGTTAAACACACTTGAAAGGGGATGCTAACGGCCCTCTTCTGAATACTTAGGCTCACAGACCTCTACGATTGGCTGATCCCGATGATTGGCATGGGAGAGAGGAACACCGTCTGTCCCACCCAGAGTTCACGCTCCCGAATGACACTTCAACCTGACAAACACCCTTCTAATGAATTTTAATCATTCCTTCAGGTTAAAGAGTTTGTAACTTGGAGTCACAGTGGCAGCTGCCGAAACAGCTGCGCGTGATGAATATTTACGTCCGTCTGTCTCTGTTCGCAGTACCTGCATGAAAATGGTGTCGTGCACCGCGACCTGAAACCCGAGAACCTCCTGTACGCCACTTCAGCACCAGACGCTCCTCTCAAAATAGGTATGGATACCGATCTCTGTCACCTGTCTAGAACCTGCATCTTCATGGTAGGAAATATTGATGGATTGTACCGGTCGGTTATTTGTGTATCAGTTGCAGTGTTTATGGCTAGGACACCTGTCTGAATTTTATCATGTGGGTTTGATCTTTTCAGCCGATTTCGGGCTGTCGAAAATCGTGGACGACCAAGTGACAATGAAGACGGTGTGCGGGACTCCAGGATATTGTGGTGAGCTTGTTAATATTGTCTGCGTATTCACAGTAGACCATCTACGACCCTCTATACACTATAGAATGTGTAGAAAGAAAGATCAGGGGTGGGAATGACTTGTCAGGGACAAGCGAGTTAAGCGCGGTATTATTCGATGTGTCCCCGTCCCCGTGAAGCGCGGTATTATTCGATGTGTTGACATATTTTCTACTGAAACAGGAAGTCAGGGTGAAACATATCAAGTGGCTCCACCCCTCTCTATATAGTCAATAGTGTTTAGCTTACCTCATAGCCCCGGGCTAAGCCGTACTTGACATGCGTTCGAACAGCCAAAGACACGTTTATCACCCTTGATCGATCGCTCAAGAACGGCAACCTCGGCAATGCGTTGGGTGTTGGGGGTTCAAATCTCGCCTCCGCCCTCTGTGCACGAAGGCTGCATGCTCTCCCTGCTTCCTCCAGGTACTCCAGTTTCCTCCCCAGTCCAAAGACACACATTGTAGGCTGATTGGCATTTCCAAATTGTCTATAGTGTGCATTAGTGCTCTTAAAAGAGTTGGCACCCCATCCAGGGTGTCCCCCACCTTGTGCCCCGAGCTCAATAAGCTCCAGGCTGTGTGGGATAAGCAGTTCTAAACAATTCAGCCTAGTTAATTAGGTTAACGGATTAACAAAATCAAGTCTGAGTGAGCACATTAAAACAGATCTAGCTAATAAAATGATCATTTATCCAACTTCTTTCTCTCACCCTCACCTCTGCTTCTGCCTGTTCCAGCTCCAGAGATCCTCCGGGGGTGTGCCTACGGGCCCGAAGTTGACATGTGGTCTGTAGGAGTTATCACATACATCTTGTAAGTGACACGCCTTCATTTATTATTCTCTAAGCGATGTGATGTCAGAGCACCTTTAGTCATTTAAATGAAAAATCGAGGACGTATACTGTAGGTTATGTAGCTTTGCCTCTCATTTATGTATAGATTGCTGAACGATATTTCTCTCACTTTTATTTAGACTCATATATTCATTATTATAATGTGTTCATGTCCATATGAATGGGGATGAGTCACAGCTGATGCCCAGCTGAATGGAAGTTGCTCTCTACGTACAAAAATAGATTAAATGACACGAGCATATTGTTCCCTCGACGTTTTCACTAACATCTGAGAAATATTTTAGCTGTTCATCTCATACGTGGTTAGCACGCATGTTCTCCTAAAGCACTTGTATTACCCGTTTGTTCGTTTTTTTTTTTACAGACAAGGGCAAAAGTTTGCATCCCCTAAGGATTTAGAAAGAAAATAGAGAAGATGTGCTTCGAATTTATCTATAAAAAGATTTTAATAACGAAATGTGAGGGTATCCTGAAACAAGACAACAATCCAAAACATAAGGCAGGGGATCAGTATTATAAATGAGAGGATCTGGATGAAATTCAGAGGATGTGAAAGAGATAGGAGGCTGTTCTGAAGGCAATCTCTAGACAAGAGGACATTTTTCAGATATGTGACCCAATATACAATATATAATTAATATATAATTAAAATACGCTCACGCTCAAAGTTCTGATATGAATTTTTAACTTCACAACAATCCTGCCATTTTTAACAGGGGTGTCTAGACTTTTTATATCCACTGTAGTTCTGTTGTTTTCATTATTAAGATCTTAAGTGATGCTAATATACCGGATATATAGTGAATGTAGTTTAAAAAAAAGAAAGAAAAAAAAAGAAGCATAGTTCTCAAAGCTTATAGAGAAAGTGAATTAGCAAAAGAACATGATGTCAGTGACTTGGACTGTGGCATGGTTGTTTAGTGCCAGACAGTCTGGTTTGAGTATATTAGAAACGGCTGATCTGCTGGGATTTCCTGCGTGGCTGTCTGTAGAGTGAACGGCCGTTCTGTGGGCAGAAATGCCTCGTTGATTAAAGAGGTCAGAGAAGAATACCCAGACTGGTTCGAGCTGACAGGAACGCTATGGTAACTTAAATAATCACTTTTTACAACCGTGTTGAGCCGAAGAGCATCTCAGAACACACAAAACATTGAAACTTGAGGTTGATGGGTTACAACAACTCCGGTCAGCCAAAAACAAGAATATAAGGCTATAGTCGGCATACGTTTACATACGGGTTACAGACGGGCTAGTCTTCACTTCCCCACATGCATCAGTGAGCCTTGGGCGCCCATGACCCTGTCGCCGGGTCACT
The DNA here is from genome assembly GCF_001660625.3 of Ictalurus punctatus. Lineage (NCBI taxonomy): Eukaryota > Metazoa > Chordata > Actinopteri > Siluriformes > Ictaluridae > Ictalurus > Ictalurus punctatus. Next base: position 16,079,763 of record NC_030443.2, on the reverse strand, counting down.
GGTTGTCCTTCCTTGGACCGCTTTTGGTAGGTACTAACCACTGTATACCCGGAACACCCCACAAGACCTGCCGTTTTGGAGATGCTTTGATTTCGTTGTCTAGCCATAACTATTTGGCCCTATCGAAGTCACTCAGATCCTTACGCTTGCCCATTTTTCCTGCTTCCTACACATTAACTTCAAGAACTCACTTGCTGCCTAATATATCCCACCACCTTGACAAGTGGCATTGTAACAATATAATCAATGTTATTCACTTCGCCTGTCAGTGGTTTTAATATTATGGCTGATATATATACACAAATATATGTGTGGTTCTAGTTATCATTTTTGCCTTCATTTGTTTCTCTTTTTACAGACTGTGCGGTTTTGAGCCTTTTTTTGATGACAGAGGGGATCAGTACATGTTCAAGCGCATCCTGAACTGTGAATATGAGTTTGTCTCCCCCTGGTGGGATAACGTGTCTCTTAACGCTAAGGACCTGGTGAGTGAATGGATTTAACAAACAAACACTTCTTACTGATTACAGAAACATTAGAGTAGACTAACAATAAAACCTTTCACCCTACATATTAGATTTTTCATGTAAAAAGAATAAAAAAAAGAATAAATCTTTGCTTACCGTCTGTTTCTTCCTGTTTGCAGGTGAAGAAGTTGATCGTCAAGGACTCAAAGAAGCGGCTGACGACGCAGCAGGCCCTGCAGCACCCGTGGGTGACCGGGAAAGCCGCTAACTTCACCCACATGGACACGGCTCAGAAAAAGCTCCAGGAGTTCAACGCCAGAAGAAAGCTCAAGGTTGGGATATTCACACTCAGCAGGACGTACGTAGTAAACACGATGGCTTTTCTGTATATCAGTAGTGATGCTCTGGTCTCTGCAGGCTGCCGTTAAAGCCGTGGTGGCTTCGACACGGCTGGGAAGCGCCAGCAGCCACAGCAACTCGGACGCAAGCAAGGCAAACTCTCTTCCTGCTGAGCAGCAGGACGCGGAAGACGAGCAGCCTGAAAAAGACGTCCACAAGCTAGAAGACCCGTAGACTTGTTTGAATTTGCAAGGGAACGAGTTTACCATTTGTCAGTGAAAGGAAAATGTTGTTTTTCTCACAGGTTTGGTTAGACCTGAAACCATTGTGTCCTGACAAGGCTCATGACAGGATAGAGATTTGGGTTTTGGTGACATGCATGTGATTGATTTAGGCTACAATATCAGACTTTGCAAAAAAACAAAACAAAACAAAAAAAACCATCATGCCATTTAATACAAGGCATCTTGATATCTGTATCATGTATTTGAAAGCTGTATGTGAACCAAGTGCAGGTGAACTGTTTTTCCATTAACAGATATCGGGTGATCACTATGTTTAAGTTATATCCTATATAGCCAACTGAACCATCAGACTGAAGACTTTTTAATGACTATACCATAAGACGCAACACCGAGCTGCTTTATTACAAACATATTTTTTGAATGCATACGATTTACACGTAAACAGTACAAATCATACAATTTAAACAAAATCCTCGAGCTGTCAATGTCATATTATACACCAGGGTCTTATTCTTTGCTATAGAGAAATATCTATAGAAGTAAGCTTAAATATAGTTACTTTACATCCTAATAGTTATACCGAATTGAAAGGGCTTAGAATAATGTTTGTGTTGTTGATGAAGGAAATCGACGGGCTGGTTTTCTACTTTTCTAAGAATCAATACCAAGTACATGATGCATGGTTTAAAAAAAAAAAAGAAATAAAAAAAAGAAAGGAGTTATGCACAAATTAATGCTTATTAACAGTGCCAAAATCCTTCTGCACCCTCAGAAGGTCCCACTGTCTGCTCCAAAATTGTTGGCACCCTTGGTTAAAAAAAAAAAGAAGATGTCTCAGTTAATTAGCTCAGTCTCACACTGAAAGAAATCTCACTCTTAATTGAAGTAAAACCCCTATTAAACTTTATATGTTTTAAAAACAAACTCATGTCACAATTATTGGCACCCTGCACGTTGTGCAGCCCCGCTTTGCCAACATAACAGCATAACATACTTAATAGTTTAGGATTCGGTTCTTTTCTGTATACTCGTCCTGCTTTTTTACATCAAACCCACCTCGAGTGTTGCCAAAATCACTCAAAATGTCTAAAAACCTAGTTCCCGAGAAAGCTCCAGTAATGTCTAGTGAACTTCCGGAGATTATGTCTGTGGTTAGATGAAAGAAAAGGCTTTCTTCTTCATGACTTCCAAATAGTTTGTTGGAGTATAATTGTAGATTTGGAGACTTGGTGTCCCCCAAACTGCTACCATCTTGTGCAAATCTCACTCTGCGGTCTGTTGAGAACTGTTTGGCTCTCTGAACATCCTCCTCGAAATACACTTGTTTACACTTTTAATCTTCTTAACTATCGCCCTAACAGGATATTTCAGGCGTGTTAGTTGATTCATAAAGTTTTGTCTCATTTCATATTTGTATTTGCTAATCATCCCTATATTGCTGAATGACTGAAGGAATTTGGCCTCTGTGCCATCTCCTGTTCACACCCTAGTAAAACAAGGATGATGCTTAAGAGTTCCTAAACACTCAGGTGAACTTTTTCATCCAGTATTTTTAGTGTGAGATTACGCTATTTAACCACAGACATTTTTCCCCCATAATCTTTTATTTAATTATTTATTTTAAATACCATCTATACCAAGGGTGTCAATAATTCTGGACCTGACTGTATATTCAGGTTATAAAGTTAAAAGTTTTTGGTTTATATATGAACGCTATTAGGCTAAATTGTCAGTCACGGTTCTTCACCGTCTTGACTGATCAGCATTTAGAAAAAGGAGTTCAAAGGTGTATTGATTGAATGTTACTTAGGCTATAGCATGCTTTTATGTACAAATATCAGCAAATGCTGTTTCGGAATTATTTGCTAAAGACGTATGGAAAGGAATGTAGCATGGGTGTACTATATAAAGGTCGCATTGCATGTAGGAATGTTCTGCAGCTCCAAATGTCTTCTTAAAGTGCACATATTTGACTAATATTAATTACCATGTGTTCTACAGTACGATATTTACAGGCTGTTCGAGGGCCACATTGTATGAGACTCAGAGGTCAAATTTGTATATCTGCCTGTTTCTATCTTAACATTTTCATTTTACAATGAAAATTATACTGTGTATTAATTGCAAAAATAAAAGCTAATAAACGCAATAACAGAGGTGTGTTGTGCCTGCTCGGGAACACTGGAAAAGCGCTTACATAACCATACAGCTTGTCTGAAGTACAAGCTTAATTTTGGACTATTAAATGTGATTTATGTCTACAATCTGGCAAAATCTCTGTCTGGAATCAGACTTGACAAAATCAAATGGTTTACTAGTTGTCTTCACTGGAACTAAGAGGCCCAAACCTGTTCCAGCACGACACCCTGTGCACAAAGTGAGCTCCATGAGTTTCCAAGGCTGGAGTGGAAGAAGTCGAGTTTCCTGCACAGAGCCTCACTAAAGGTACGTTCACACATACAATGATTTTATCGCTGCACTAGGTCGCCAGTAGGCGTTCCTACTACCGGTTGCCATAGTAACATTTATCATTTGGTGGCACAAGTAGCATTCCACTTTCGACAACAAACCAGTTTTCTTGCCACTGAAATGAAACGTTCTGGAGGGAGAGAGTTTGTATATAAAATTCACCAGTGTACATATACATCATACCCTACGAGATGTAGGAGTAGCAGTGTGTGTGAGCTCTTTGCCATTACGGCCATCTATCTGCTGCAAAAGCTAAAGAGCCGTACTGTCTGGGTCCACAGAACGATTGGGACAATTGGCAACATGGCGGATCACGCATCATGTGCGCTCTACTGTCTTCACTCCCATTGGTAGTCGCTGCACCAAGTCGTTCCAAATTTGCATAAAGTTAAACTATTCTCGCTACACCCGCATCTAATCACCAACGGTCTCTGTCGCTTATATCGCCAGAATACCCCAGCTCTCAGTGGCTATGTTTACATGCACCCATTTCCTTCAATCCGAATGAATTCAATCCGTTTGCAGATCTGTTTATATGTACCCTAAACATTGCAATCCCATTCAAATATTTGTTTATATGTGCATTATATGTATTCTGAACGAAGCTTACAGCGTCAGTCGTCATGCCAACCATGCAATAGCGGAGAAAGAAAGCCATGGACGTGACACCAAGTGACCTAATAGGATTTTTTTTGTTGCTTTGTTGACATATATAAACATATGTCAGCAACATTTTCCCCCTCAAATCTTACTCAATTTAAATTGACAGACTGAATCCTCCAAACTGCATTTCCTTAAACACTTATTTGAAGAGATCGTTATTACGAACGTTCATTCTCCAACTCGGTCACTCGATTTTGTCTTTTAGTATGTTCGACAAATATTTTGTCTCCTCCATCGACCGGTTCTTTCCACCGGACGCCACGTTTAAGACGTAAGACGTGAACATACGCCCCTTTGCACTGCGTGTGTACAGAAGGTATTTTCAAATCTCATTGAGGAAATAATCTGATTCGAGCGTTTACATGGCCATTTTTTCCCCTCCCAATCGGATTAGAAAAGGAATAACCACCCCTTCCGACCTGATCGAAATTTCATTCGGGTCGGGCGCAATCGGATCGATAAAGGTTTTTACATGAAGGATTTTCAGTCCGATCAATCGGATTACTATCGGATTATTTAGTCGCATGTAAACCTAGCCATCGAAAATGAATGATCTCCATTCTCTTTATGTGCGAATGTAGCTTTATGCTCTTGTGGCCGAATGAGCACAAAATCCCACATCCACGCTCCATTATAAGAGAAAAATCTGGAATGGGATGTTTTAAAAGCACACACGAGTCGTAATGGCCAGGTGTCCACAAACTTTTGGCCCCAACCACGTAATCTGTGCTCATGCGCACTTGAAGTTTACCGCCGTTTAATCAGCGCTCGAGAAGAAGAAAGTTGTCTGTTGCCTCTGGCGCCCCCTGCAGGTCTATCCGGGTGTATGCGCTCCGTCACCGGCGGCTCATGACAGGCGGGGAGGGGGAAGGAAGAAGTGGAAGCCGCGGATCCATCTTCAAGAGAAAATAGGAAAGAGACCGCGTTTCCAACAGTTTTACTTCGTTTTTTTAGCGGCATCTTTCCTTGTAAATACGTGTCAGGGAGCCCGAGGTGGGGGCTGTGTCATTGTCTGTAGGATGTCCCGACATGAAGGTAGGTAGAGAGAAAAAAAACACAGTCGATTGCTGCGTAAAAAGAATTTTTTTAGCAGCCGCGGGTTGCCATGTTTTGTATTGAAATGCATTGGGAAAGGCTCATGATGGCCGCCGCCATGAATTTTGCAATCTTTTTTATTATTATTTAACTTCACTTCGTTCCCTCCTCTATAATGTTCCGGTCACTCTCATAAACCCGTTGTTTAGAATATCAGAATTCAGACAAGAGCCCGTGTCTGTCAGTCGGTTCGCCCGCCGCCTTCTTGCCGTGTGATAGCTAGGACCTTGTTTAGCATGCTAACGCTTGCTAGCTTAGCGAGCGCCCCTGGCTTTGGCCTGGTCTAGAGGGCGAACCGGAGACAGCGGAGGGAAATTATTAGCTCTTCCGAGACTTCAGAGGTGACTGCAGTGTCATCGAGGCCCTGCTTTAGGAGCAGTTCTTCAGAAATAACGTCTTGCTTTTCTCCTTGAAATAAAGCTATGCCACTAAAGCAGGATGATCCAGCAAATCTTAGCCACGCTAGCTAAATTAAGCCGGGCTAGTCGCCGGTATGTGGCGGTGAATCAGATGAACCTGGGCCGCCCTTTGCTGCTCATGTAGCTCAGCTCAGCTCAGGTTAGCTAGCTTTAGCCTTCAGTCACGCTATCTCTAAGTGCTGTAAAAGTGAATGACTTGCACGTCTGGAATTAGCATTAGGCTACACCTGGCGTGTTAGTTAGCAAGACGAATAAGTGACGAATTAGCTATAAACACGTCGAGTATAATTCCCTTAAAACGTTTCATACGTGTTACCCAAAATCTAAATGAGCAATATGTTACTTAATATGTTAGTTACAACCAAGTTGTATGACCGTCAAGGTGTATCTCTAATCTGGGAGACATGCTAGCTAACTTTACCTGACTGATTAGCTTACCTCTAATGGGGTTTTTTTTTACCGTTCAGACTAACAAACTGGTTTATAAGGTGAGCAGTCATAATAACCTGAAGTGTTGTCTGAACGGAAAAGTCAAGTCGTTACTTCAAAGTTTGAAGAGTTTCCTCAGGTTATAATTCATCAGTGTTTTCTTTTTTTTCTACTCTTTTTAAACGTTTAAACATTCACACAGGACTGTTTATCTGTTATTTTACTCAAAATCCCCGTTAAGCGTGTTTACACGCGCACAAATAATCTTATTCGTGTAATTCGGCTTATTCGAGCGGTGTAGAGACAACACGGAACGATGTTGCGAATCGGATTAAGGTGGTAATCTGATCTCGTTCCTAGAAATCCGACAGACGCCCGTTAAGCGTGCGTATACTCGGATTAATCACGCTAATCCGGTTTGGACAATTCGGATTATTAAGGCGGTCGTGTAAACGACTCATTGTGAGGGCTTAAATCTTGAATTGGATTAAGGTCACAATCAGGAATCCGATAGACAGGTGTTAAGCGTGTATATTGTGAAGACGGAGGCCATTCCCAAATTTGGTCTGAGTTTTATGTTTTGAAGTTTCCCTTGACTAAGTTTACATGCATGTCAGTAATCTGATTATTCGAGCGATGTAAACAACAAATTCCGACATCTTTGGAAATCACCTGGAAGAGCCTGTGGTGATTACGTGCATGTATACTGTGAATTTGTAGTCATTTTTCTATATGTCCACAGATTGAGATGGACCTGATCTCGGCCTGTTTTAAAATAGTTTGTATGGCGCGTAAAGAGGATTAGCAGCCATAAGAACCGCACAAAAAATAACCAACATTTAATTTATAACTGAATATTGTGTTTATTAAGAACACTACTCGATAAAAGTGGATGAAATAGTCCATGAAATTACTTCGAGTAGTTTAATGGCTTGACTTAAGAAGTAACCCACCTCATTTAAAGACATACTGAACAATATGTTTATAGGTTAAGTGACTTGTATAGAGTGGGAGTTTTTGGCCATTTTTAGATTATTGAAGTGCGTGTAAACGTGTTAATCAAATTATAGGCAAAATCGGATAATTTGCAGCTTCCCTCTTGGAGTGGATAAAACATGATTTGGAGTGATGGTGTAAACAGTCTGTTATTAATACGTTTGGAAAGCAGACATCACATGGCAGCCGAGGAGATGTTCATGTGACGGAAAGTGTGAGTGTGTCGTAATCTGTACAAACACACACACACGTACACAATGGAAATGTACACGTACACAATGGAACTGGCAGTAGCATATATTTATCCAGATATGTTACACTCTTACTCCGCTTCTTACCAGAACTGTTCATAATTACGTGATGTGGCATCCTGGAGGTGTGATGCTCTGGCATCTTTAATGTTTATTAGTCGTTATTGGTCCGCCAGACGCAACGTATATTTGCTTTTGTATTGTTGCATCCGAGGCAGGTGTCGGGAGAAAGGAATTTCAGGAAGATGTTCATCAATGATTGATCAAGGACGGTGAAGACGGTATTTAAAATGTCTCCCCGAGGTTGATTGTATACAGAGAGTTGACGGATTAAAGGAAAAGCCAACGTAAAGTGTGTCGCCAGAACAGCGTCACTGTGTTTAGGCAGAGGTCGTACATGTTTCTGGAATAGCGGTCAACCAATTGATCAGTTTTGCCGATTGCTGGAACTATCGGTTATGGGCAAAAATCCACATCGATAGTTATTTTGGTTTGCGTCCGTAGCGTGAGAGGCTGAGAAGGGTCTGCTGTCATTATACAGTACGAGAGCGGCCTCTAGAGGTGAAATTAAAAACCTTCACTGACAAATTTTGTTGTTATTTGAAGTGTTTTTTGATTTATTTTGGATGTCTCTGTTGTTATTTGAAGTGTTTCATTACGTGACTCATGCTTTCATTCAGTATCAGTTGATTAATTGGTTATCGGCAGGTACTGCCCAACTTAGTTATCGGTAAAATCTACCTCACCTCTGGAACCGTACTGTCGTGATGAACACCGTTCTTTCAACAGAGATTCCCTCTGCCTATCAGTCATGACCATATGGCAAAATTTACCGTACGTGTTCTAATCGGGTTGAAATCTGCTGACTGTGAAGGCCGTAGTATACAATTTAGATCATTCTCATCCTCATCAAGCAATTCATTGAGCCCGTGGATGGGGGTGGAGTCATCCTGGAAGAGACCACTCCCTTCATGATAGAAATGGTGCATCATAACATCAAGTGATTAGTCGGAAGAACTTTGTATTGATTTGCAGTGACGCGTCCTTTTGAGCAGGCAAGTCGAGAGATACTCCTTGGTGAAGAACTAAAAGTGCTGGACCTGATCCAACTGGTCGTATACGCCCTAACACTAATGACTAACCCCTGACCCATGAGATGTTGTACAACACGGAACAACAAACATATTTATCTAGCCTGAAACACACTGAGTCGTCTCCACCATCGGAGCTTTGGTCGGACTCCGCCCAGGTAGGAGGAGCTGGATCAGGTGTAATGTCAAAATCGTACTCCCCCACTTTGGTGAAGGATGACTCGTCTGACCAGATCACACCCCCCGCAACTCTGTAGACCAGGCCTTGTGGTTTTTACACCTCTCAGATCTGCTTGAGGGTTCCATGCAATGCAAACTTACTATCATGTTCCTCTGTGTAGTTGTGGGTTTTCTTTCTAGCGGTCTTATCACGTCCTGCACTGACGTTCTCCTTCACCTGAAGAACAACCGCTCTTCGGATTTTCCTTACAAATATCACTCTAATGATATTTAGATGCATGATGCACAAGCATCATGGTCCTGGAACAATTTCATATCATGGCGACTTGATTTTACAGTCTGTGAATGGCTTGCTGTGGCTTTTTTTCAAAATTTGCAGTGATTATTGTGTGTGGGGTTTTTTTTTTTTGCAGAAAAAGAATTCGCGAAATTGCAATTGCACGCGATCTTTCTTTTGTGTTTCACAGTGATGTTTGTCGGTAAACGAGACCTTTTAGCTGTACTCATGTTCGACGCATGTGAATCGAAGAGGGCTTTGACTAAATACATGTCGTGATGACGTCACATGACGTGTCTTGGCCCAAATCTGCGGTAATTTTGAAAAATCGCAAGCTCCTCTGAATATTTCGCCGTTCGCTTGATTTTTTTTTAAACATTTTTTTTGTGTTCATTTCCACGATCGCGTTATCCCGCGTGTCACTTTCGCCCATGTTCAAAACTCTTAGGAATGTTTCAGCCAGGGCTCCATGACGCATCCTGGACCGTGATTAAAGCTACAAGTCATATTTGGAAATTGTTTCTCTACTGTTTCATCCAAGACTGGATTCTTTTTTTGGAGAATTTCTGTTATTGACATTTTCAGGTCAGCATTAAACATTTTTAAGGATCTTCCTCTGGATTCTAGTCATTTAGTAGCGAAAGCTACTTAAGGACTCAAATATAGACAAAGTCCATCAACAGCCAATGAAACTCGAGTGTGTATAAACAGTAAATATAAGTTTTTGATGATGGTAATTGTTGGCCTGGCGTTTTTGGCTGGAGAGGAAAAGAATTCGAGCTGGCAGGAAAGTTGACGTGGGGTAAATATGGGTCGTAGATTTAAGGTGGAACCTCAAATCAATCAGAGTTGGTGGGTTTTTTTTTCTTTCTTTCTTTTTTTTCTTTTCTTTTGCCTCTTGTTTTAATGAGAGAGTCTTTGGTGTTTAGTTCCATTCAGAAACAAGTAAAAGGACGTTATATCATGAGCGCTGGATATTTCTTGTAAACTTGGCTGGTCACAGGCTTGCGATCTGATTGGTGGTGCAACAGTTTGAAACTTTAGGACGCTGTGATGCGACAAGCTTTTCTGGGGAAGATAAAGGATTAAAAGTTCATGCGCTCACATGTTTAAAAGTCAGTCCAGAGTTTTGTTAGAAGTGGGAAAAGGGGATTCGGTTGAATTCTGGAAATTTGTGTAGTTGCTCGTTGCATAGCGAAGCATACCAGACTCTCTAGCAATAGATAGACCTCTGAGAGAAAGACTCGTGTGGTCCCCAGTAGTTAGTGTGGGATCATATGTTATACATCCTAGTGTATCCAAACCTTAAGATGCGTTTAAACTTTTACTCCAGTATTTATTTATTTATTTATTTGGGCGTCAGATCTGAAACCAGTTTTACTTTTTGGAATATTTTTTTTCCGTAGTATTGTTGTATTGCTTAATATTAAGATTAGGCCTTTAGTAGTCTCCGCATGAGGACTGTGTGTGCGTGCCTGATCTCGTTTGCACTCTTTTCTGGCCTCAAGCTTCAGAACCTTCAAGGCTTCTCTCTGTACTCATGTATGCTTTGTTTAGACGTCACAGCGTCTTGTTTTTAGAGTTTTGTTTGTTTGTTTTTGAAGCAGTCGGTGGTCTGCATACGAGAAAATCTCGTGTGTTTGCTGACGGGCCATGAGAAAAGGTCTGTGGATCAGCCGTGTCAATCAAATCGACTCTGTGAAAGAAGGCGGGTCTTGGCCGTGCTTATTGACAACACGCCAGATTCTTACTCGGGCGCTGGAAGTCTGGCTCGTGAGCCAGGGTCGAACGGCCGTGTTCCTTTCGGCAGTTAACAGGACTGTGTGTAACGCCAAAGATAATCGCATAATCGTTTAGAAAGTAAATACACCTCAGTTTTTAAAAAGACTTTGTGGCGCAATGATTGAATTGAAGGATTTGATGCTTTCAGTTCACAGAATAGCCTGAAGTCTTCTAGCTTAACTGTTCATGCTAGTACTTGTACTAGGCCTCCATGTGCTTGTGTTATGAAGGCTTTCTTAAGAGACCAGTGCTACGGTCTCTTGAACCTAAAGGTGTAGTCTGAGGGGAAATGAAAGCGAAGACATGATGTCTGAGGGTTGGGCTTTGAGGACGTTTAGGATAATGAGGACCGAGGCTTTTGTCCAGTTGTTCACTATGTCACACTTGAGTATGTGATTTCTGACTTTTTAAAAAAAAAAAAACAGTTCTCTATGAAATCAGCATCACAGAGCTAAAAAAAAATAATGAACGTTTTAAAGTTTCCGGATCACTTTTTTTTTCCCCAGCATGTAGTTTGGTGCCGTTCCTCAGAAACATCAGACTCTGGTAGGAGATGTGGAATAAAGTAGAGTTCGGTCGGTCGGTTATGGGCAAAAATCCACACCGATGGTTGGTTGCGTCCGTCGCGTGAGCAGCTGAGAAGGGTCCGCTGTCCGCTATACAGTACGAGAGTGGCCTCTAGAGGCGAAATAAAAACCAACTCGCTGACCAAATTTGTCATGCTATTTCAGGTGTTTTTTGATTTATTTTGGATGTCTATATAGTTGTTATTTGGAGTGTTACTTTGTGGTTCAGTTTGGATGTATATCTTTTATGTACATTAATATTTTTAATAGTTAACATATATTAATATTTACATATTTATTTCATTAAAAATAAAAGTACAGGGTTTTTTTTTTTGTAATAAAAGTTCAGCACTATTTTACTTTTACAAACTGTCGGTCGATTAATCGGTTTTCGGCAGGCATCGTCCAACGTAGTTATCGGTAAAATCCTCTATCGGTCCACTTCTAGACTAAATTCTGAGGACAGATTTGGACTCTGATGATGATAGGTTTAGTTTGATTTGGATATTGAGCCAGATGATATTTGTGTGTAGCTGTATTAGCCGTGTAAAACCAGTACAAACTTCAGATACCAAATCGACTCCATTTGTGATGAAGGACGATGTCGTGTGGATAGTCCTTTAAAGCGGCGGTCTACATTTCCTCTCTGGTATTTAGCTTGTCTACGGCTAAATGAACTCAACCAAAGGCTAATCTTCCAAGGTTTGATTTTTATTCATTTTTTTCCGTTTTCTGTTTGTGTCCGTGGGATGCCATTGGCACGCGACCGGGTTCAAAGACAATGCCGTTGTCTGAAATTTCCTTGGCGTTGAGCGTGATCTTTTCGCCCGCGTTCCATGCGTGGTCGACACGGCAGCATATGTTTTGTGCTGGTTATATATAGGACACGTGTAGGACACATGCCAGAGTTGAAGAAAGACAGAGAGACAGGTGTCACACTTTATCGCCCTTCGTCCGTCGTGTTTCTTTTCCTTTTGCTTTACTTTATTTTTTTTCTTTGCTCATCACAGCCAGTGTGTGACCCAAAGCGAAAAGAAAAGCAACATGTGAGTAATTTGATGCAGAGAGCTGTGTTTGGGGTTTTTTTTTTTACCGTCCTGCACAGGAGCAAGAAGTCAGATATGAAGTTCGCGGGGCGAAAAAGAGCGAACGCAGCTCCGGTCACATTGAGCACCCTTCATTTAAACGACAGCAGACGCAAATCAGGTAGCTCAGGTTTGCAAATTAAAAAGAGCTTTACGTGCTGCGATACTTAGTGATGCTTTTCTTTTTTATACTGAGCTTTCATTTGTGACTTCATTCGCTAGGTTAGTAAGTATTAGAGAAGGCACTGATCTGATGCCCAGTATGTGCCGATTGCAGCAAACGATTGATCGGATATCGGATAAAACGTGACGAGTAGATAATCAAATAGATTTGTATTTGGAAAATAATTTATGTTTTGGAACTGGACGTGAAACAGGTTTCGTATAAAGAGATGACTGAAATTATTGTTGATGCGTTATACTTTATTATATTTATTATAATCGCAATGTTAGCGATTTTTGTGCGAGTTTAATTGAAGTGCTTCAAGTTTTTAAAAAAAATTTAAACGCTTTTAAAGAAAACTAACGTACGGGTTTCGGTATCATCTGATATTCGAGGTTTCGGTATCAGGAAAGCAAAAGTGCTACCGTGCCATGGTTTGAGGGTCAGTTTATTCTAAAGCTGCGTCCACGTTAATCCGGATCGATCTGAAAACTGCGTTTACATTTTAAAAACGCTTTCCGTCTACACTCTAAACGTTTTCCAGAAATCTCTCATCCGCACCGAAACGTCTGGAAGCGTAAGAAGCTTCGGCCTGTGTCGTTTGCGTCAGGGGGTTTATTTAAAAATGCAGTCTGAAGGATGTGCGGAGCGATCTTTTAATCTTTAACAAAGCTGTCAGTCTGGATAGCAGGTACAACCACAGCAGTACATCGTCGTTCACATCGTCTCGTTTATTTGGAGTCAAATAGGTCACGTGGCTAAAAACACGTCGTCGTTTTTGAATATCTCCGTTTTCTCGGTCCTACCTACATCGCAGAAACGGGGTTTTCAAATTGATCCACTTGGGAGCGCGTTTTTCCGAAAAGCTCAGATTTTCGCTGGACCAAAGCGCCGTCTCGATGTGGAGGGAAGGCCAAAACGTACGGAAAAAGACGCATTGTCACATTTATCTGGATTAATACGTAAGCTTCGCCTCTGCGAGGCTGGTGGGATTGCGTGAACGTCGTTAATCCAACAAAATTTTGACGATTTTGTGATGTCATAGTGGTGTAAGAGGAATAGAACATGACGGGGCGTGCCGTGATGAGAAAATCATCAACGACAGGGTAGTTTGATGCAGCCGTGTGCGGCGTTACTAGTTAAACAAACATCCTTTCATTATCACGTACAGATATTTGGATAGCATATTTAGCCAGAGATATTCATCCTCATTTCATGGAAAATGAATGGAAAACATATCATTTTTTGCTGAATGTTCTGCTCAATACAGCGAGAGGTCTTGAGCTGCAAATAACTTGATTATACCGTTATATATACTGACACTTTTTAAAATCTAGCCGACTGTTCCGTTGAGTTGTTTTACTTTAGTTTTTTGCAGCAGTTGCCGACTTGTCTCCTAAACACTTCGTAAACCTCCCCTCCTTTTATCTGAACGCAAAAGAATGAGTTCGGTGCCTGCCGAGGAGCTTGTGAATGAAAATAGGGCATGTCCGCTGTCGGTGTGGGATTTATTTTGGCTTCTTGTTGTGTGTAAGCTTTGCAAAATAATAAAAGTCCGGGCGAACTACGGAGAAACAAGCTGCGAGAGACTTGTAATGCGCATGTACAGTGTGTGTGCTTGAACAGCGGGAAAGAAGAAATGGGACATTTTGTTGACGGTCCACTTTTCATGGTTTCTGTTAAAATGTCGGCTCTGGGGAGGACGGTGAGAGTCCTCAGAGCAGGAGCTCGGTTCGTCAGACGTGCACCTCGGTGTTATCCGGAAGTAAGTGTTAAGGTGGAAGTTTTATATGAGGCTAGGATAACTATGCTAACAGGCTGAGCAGAAACCAGAGCACCAGGAGTCCCATTCTGCGCTATCATGTGATGTTGATCTTCCTTCAAAATGAATCAAAAAACTCTTCAAATAACACAACAAAATTGGGCGATGATGGTTTTTATTTCTCCTCTAGAGGCCGCTCTTGTGCTGTTTAATGACAGCTGACCCGTCTCAGCCGCTCACGCAACGGAAGTGACTGGGGAAAAACTATCGGTGTGGATATTTGCTGATAACTGACAGTTCCAGCGTTTGGTTATCGGTGCAAGTTAATCGGCAAAACCGATTAATAGCTTTAACCTTATATATATAAAAAAAAAACAGGATCTATGAATTTGCATGAATATGCAAATTGGAAACAGCTCTATTTGCATGTACAGTTCCAAACGCAACCCCTTACCACACATCCCTCATTATACTGCACTATTACTATGGGGGGGAAAACACACTGATGAAAATGTCCAAGTTCTCTGGGTTAATGTTTCCGGTTGCCATGTTGTATCCTTTAAATGTTCAAAGATGCAGAGCAAATGTTGTGGCCTCACTGTCTGAGCTCATACGAAGCCCCGCCCCTAAGCAGTTTGATACAAAAGTGTACCAGGAAGCGTTATCATTACTTTATTGAGTTCAGGACGACTTTCTAGACATGTTATAATCACAGCTTTTCAAAGATGTAAACTACAACCGTGTAGAAGTTCTTGCTCATTTCTTCACTTCGGTTAATGATGAATTAAATAAATCAGTGCCGCGTGACCTTCTCCTGTGCCCTGACTCCTCCGGACAGATTCTGAAGAATATATAGTGCAAAAATAATTACTCTCATCATCACGCTACTACTATTTCCAACTTTTTCTTTTCTCGCAGCCTGTCGCAACGTGTTCACAATAAAAATGCGATTGCGGCGCGGCTTGAGACGGTAAAATCTGATGTGAGAATATTACGAGAAGAACCGCAACGCATCCAGTAACAGACTTGCGACTGTATAACCGTGTGTGTTCTTTTGTGTTGCAGGTGTGAGCTGTGACGCGTGTTTAAAAGGGAACTTCAGGGGGCGCCGATACAAGTGTTTAATTTGCTACGACTACGACCTGTGCGCGTCGTGTTACGAAAGTGGAGCCACCACAACCCGACACACCACGGAACACCCCATGCAGTGCATACTAACCAGGGTAGACTTCGGTAAGGGTAGGATAGGGGTACAGGTTCTCGGCTTGGGCGTAATGACGACATGATGGGAATGATCTGTCTGTCTCTCTGTCTGTCTGCAGATCTGTATTATGGCGGAGAAGCGTTTTCAGTAGAGCAGCCCCAGTCGTTCACTTGTCCATACTGCGGCAAAATGGGTTACACAGAAACGTCTCTACAGGAACACGTCACCTCGGAGCATGCAGAGACTACCACAGAGGTGGTGAGTGTATTTACAGTGCCAAATCCAGATTAGCCACCAACCCAGGGAGGAAACTTTCCATTCGGAGGAAAGCTACATTTGCCCTCTTCTTCCGCATACATGATTGACCGATCAGATTATGAAAAAGTTACCACCCCCCCGCCGCCCTGATTTTCTCCTTAGTCGCCATCTCTCAACATGCTATAAACACTCTGAACAATTTTTACTTCAGCTGTATAGTCAGTTTATAAAATTTCTTTCTTACCTCTTTCTCTTTTTTTTTTTTTTTTCTTTCTTTTCTTCTTTCCTCGTCTTCAGATCTGCCCCATATGTGCAGCTTTGCCTGGAGGCGACCCCAATCATGTGACGGACGACTTCGCTGCTCATCTCACACTTGAACACAGAGCACCAAGAGATTTAATATCCTTTCACTTCTTTTAACATTTTGAGTGTGTGTGTGTGCACGCAGAACTTTGTACACAAAAAAAGGGTATTCAAATAAACACTCTGCTGTGTCCATGAAATGATTTTGCTTTTACTTGAGAGCACCAGATTAATGTTTAATGGCAGAAACATCGATTTTTTT
>NC_030443.2:15623457-15755957 GCF_001660625.3 Ictalurus punctatus | reverse complement strand
AGTATCACTATAGTACCAATATAGTATCAATACAGTACCAATATGGTACCAATACAGTTCCAATATTTTGAGACTACTCTTTTTCTAAGGCATGGGCATTTATGTTTGTTAATAATAAATGAAAACATGTTCACCATATCATTTTATAGCAAACCTAAATATTGTCCATCATGAAAACGTCCTCAAGCCCCCAGGCACGATACGGTATTTTCCCCTAACGTCAATGTCGCGTGGCACAAATAAAGGCAGCAGCCATTTTCCAGTCCGTCCAGGATTCCACGATTTCGCGATCGGGGACATGAACGCAAAATCGAGCGAACTCCGCGATATTCGTTGGAGCTTCGAATTTTTCAAAATTACCTCAGATTTTCTGCAGATTTGTTCCGAGACGCATCGCGTGACGCGTCGTGACGACGCCCGCTCCGCCAAAGCCCTCTTCGATCCGCGTGCGCCGGACACGAGTACAGCAAAAAGATCTCGTTTACCAACAAACATCACCGCGTAAGGGCGTACGAAACTATTCCGTGCCGTCGCGATTTCGCCGATTCAAATTGTTTTCTAAAAAAAAAACAAAAAAAAAACGAATAATCAATTATTCATCGCAAACTTTCTAAAAAGACGAAGCGAAATCGAGCAGTTTTGTTCGCGACAATCCCAATAAAATTCATTTTCAATTTAAAAAAAATAAATAAATAAATCAGCGAAATCCTGTAGGGACTGATTTTGAAATGTGACCATTCTCGTCATCCATCAAGCGAGATCGAGCGGCGATCGTGATATTCATCAGACATGATATCGCTAGTCCGGAGACGACAGCGCTGCCTAATAGGTAAGCGATATTCCTGGGCAGGATCTGCAAATCCTGTGATAAAGTTTGTCCAGTTCACAAGCTGATGCGAGGACAGATGTGCTCTGGTGTTCTTCATATTGAGCAAATTCCAAACAAACGCTTTATGGCCTGTCCCATGAATAGCAAGTACGCTACATGAACGTTGGGTTAAACGTACCGGGATGAGGAGTAAAGCCTCGGTACATGCATGTACTCCTTTCTTGACCTTTTTTACATCATGTTGGGGTTTTTTCCCCCCGAAAAAACCTTTCCCACATTTCCATCTTGTAAATTTGCCCTTAACTGCAATACCTTCCCAGACTTCTACACACTCCTGCAAGAACCCTGTAGTAGAGTTAGACTCAATACAACAGCATGATAGTAGTGCTGTGGGAAAAAATGCTAAACAAATACCGCGATGTAAGAACCGCATACCGTCGTTCATATTAGTCAAGTTGAGAAAGTTTTTTTTTTTCCCTTCTCTTTTTTAAATAATAATAATAATACGTTTTTAAAGGTCTTAGGCTATCCAGAGATGCAGGAACGGAAATCTACAGAGTGCTTTGCATGTTTCTTCTTTTTCCTGTATCTCTTTCTGTTCTGCAACTCCATCAACCCACCAGCTCACGGCACGACGGGATTACTATTCACGCAGCACCTCCAAGTGTTAACGGGAAAGCTGTGAAAACTCCAGGCTGAGGATCACACAGTCCCATGCATATTCACACACACACACACACACACACACACAGAGAGAGAGAGAGAGAGTTTAACATCTCCTACCTGTAGCCCTCGTCTCCTCAGAATACTGGACTCGTCCATGCTGCAGAGAAGAAACTAAGCTCGTCCTCTCTCTCTCTTTCTCCTTCTCACACACACACACACAGAGACAGACCCAGACATTCGCTCGGTCTCTCAGCGAGCCGTCCTGCACTCACTGCCTGCGCTACTGGAACACAAGTCCTCCAGGCACGCCAATCCTATCTTAGCAGCTGCTTAACACTTACATCAGGACTTATCTGATTGGAGGGGGATAGTCAGCTGACCCCGCCCCCTCTCTCTCTTGTGCCAGCCGTCCTTTCCTGGAAGTTCAGAGCGATGTAGAAGAAGCATGTGTGTGAGAACGGGAGGAAGTAAATACGATAAAATGACATGTTAGTAATTCAGAAAAGAAAAAAAGAAAAAAAAAGAAAAAGTGCTTTGGTGATTCATGTCTTCGGCGTGCGTGCGGTCATGGTGCAGAAAGAAGGGAGGGTGGGTTTCGGGCAGACAGAAAAGACAGGAAATCCTGTGCTGCACTGTTCTGCCGCTGCGAGACAATGCAGCTGGCATCCTGTCCACGCAGACACGATTTGTCAATAGAGCTAGCGAGGCGCGCTCGGGGACGTATTGAGCCGGCGGCTGTTTGTCCTCCTGTCCTGCTCTGGGCCTCACAGATAAGTGCGAAGGTCAAGGGAGAGAGAAAGTAGCCATGAACAGGGACGTGTGTACCCCAAGAGCTGGACCTCCAGCACTGAGCCTTAGAAACAACAAGGGATTTCCGTTCTTCTAATAATAACAACAACGTCCACAATTGCAAAGAAATGCAAATTTGATACTATTAACAGACTATTTACTGCACGTGTGTGATTCCCGCAGATTTCGGGAATCTCCATGTGCAGAGAGAAAAAAATATATATATAAATAAAGCTGTTTTTAAAACAAATTTTTCCATAAAGTCTAAGGGGAAAAAAAACAACACTGAAAATATATGACTAGTTAATGACTATTTAATGACTGGTTAGGATTAGCGGTTAGCGCTAATTTTGCCTCGCACAACCAGGGTTGGGGGTTCGAATCCAGCCTCTGCCCCGTGTATGCAGAGTTACATGTTCTCCCCGTGCTTCAGGGTTTCTTCCGGGTACTCTTGTTTCCTCCCCGAGTCCAAAGACATGCTCTGTAATCTGACTGGCATTTCAAAATTGTCCGTAGTGTGTGAATGTGAGTGCGATTGTGCATGCAATGGGTCGGCACCCGGTCCAGTGTGTCCCCCACCTCGTGCCCAGAGTTCCCAGCAACCCTGTGTAGGATAAGCGGTATGGAAAACGGATGGACGGATGGACTAGTTCATGCAAATTCAACTGAGACATCTTCACTCGAACAATAAATGTTTCATCACGGCCGATGTATGAGAGAAAGTCTCAGCAACGCGAAACAACAAAGAAACCTAACTCGGGTTTCACGAGGATCAGACGCACACAACTGTACACGGCGGTAAAACCGCACTGAAACGGTCGTCCCGACTTGAAAACGACGACCTGTAGGTTTCAAGCGTCGTTCACGAACACTTCAGACTGAAGAAAGTGTGCGGCTGCTTGGGAAAACCCTTCACACGCTGAAACTGATACCTCGGGTGGTTGGTTTGAGAATTTCCGAAACCGCTGATCTCCTGGAATCTCCTTTTAACATACAACAGTCTAGGAGTTCACGCAGAATAGCGGGAAAAAACAAAACACATCCAGCGAGCGGCAGTTCTGCGGGAGTTCACGCATTGTTGAGAGGGGTCAGGAAGGATATATTCAGTCCATACAGGATTTCAGAGGTTCTTTGGGGGGGTTTTTTTTTTTAGGTGATTGTTGTGGCCCAAAAAGCTTCATTGTGCCGCGTCTTATTTTCAAAATTTGTGCAGAAAACTACTAGAATTGACGAAATTGTTTTGCGCTGTCTTTCACGGTGAGCTTCGCTGGTAAATGAGACCTTCGATCTGCACTCGTGTTCGACGCACGCGAATCGAAGAAGCGTTTATCGAACGCGCCCGAATCGACGGCCATCTTTAAGACTCGCGAGCTCCTCCGGACAGTGCGGAGCTCGCTCGATTCCGCGTTCATTTCTGCGAAGCACGAAATCCTGGACGGGCCGGATATTAGCTCGAACGATCGCTCAGTACAACCCCGGTGAGCAGAAAACGCACATCTCAGGACGCACAACACGTCAAACCTCGAGGCGGATGTGCTACGGCAGCAGATGATCACGTCGGGTTTCGGCCAAGAACAGGAATCTGAAGCTACAGAGAGCACGGACTCACCCAATGAGCTCACAGCTGAAGACTGGGGGAAAAAAATAAACTAGGCAACATTTCTGCTTGAGCTCCTTTCAGTCACTAGCTGCTGCATCGGCAGCGACTACAAAGAAGGATTTCAAGGTTTCCTTGCTTTCAAAATTCAACGTGTATCGTTTCATTCAGGAAAAATAACTAAGGAATTTCCATCCAGCGATTTCACACACGACTCGAGCATGGCTCCTCTCCTCTTTATTCACTGTCTCTCTCTCTCGAACAGACTATCGCTCACGCTCCCACTTCACCAGCCTGTAAATATTAAGCAGCTCCAACATCCATTCTCTCGGTCTCATCAGCCAGGCTTCAGCGATCCTGTTTATTGAACAGCTATAACGTATTTCAAGGTCAGTCTGTCTCTTTGCTCCTCTTTTTATCCCCATAGATGGATCCAACACACACCGCTGATTTCCATAATCAGGTAAAGTCTTTTTTTTTTTTTTTAATTGATTGATTGCTAATATTCTTGCAAGTACTCGGATATTCTTGCACCTTTTTGTTTTTTTGGAACCTTTTCAAAAAATCTGCGTATATTTGTGCAAATAAGATGTCGTCTTAATTAAATATACGTACATCTGCATACTTAATACCTTGCTTTGGAATTCCACCATAATAATAGTAATAATAATAATAATAATAATACTGCTGGAAAATCATTTCTTTATGCTTTAATCAAGAAAATCCTATGCACGGTTATTAAAAAAAAAAAAAAAAGAAGAAGAAGTTTTTATGCCATTTTCATTAGGAAATATATCGTAACACCGACAATCCTCAACGTTTTAAGAAACTCCCCCGCTACTAAACCACGGAAATGAACTGACGAGTAAAACGGCGTGCATTCAAATCATCTAGAAAGCGAGCTCTTTTTTTTTTGGTTCTGAACAAAGACGAAAATAAATAAATGAATAAAACAGTTTTAAAAATAAATGCGATTTCACACGGCTCGAAACTGGTAAGTGCGGCTTACGAAAGAAACCAACGCAAACGGAATAATGACTCATAACCCGAAAGAAGCTCTTCAGAATTTCACGGCATGAGGTGATGCGACACACACCGAGTGGGCGGAGATTAAAGCCATTTTCGAAAGTTGCTAAGTTTTAGATAATGTGCTGCTTGTGAGGAGGAAAAAAAAAAAAAAAAAAAACCCAGTCCAATAAACATACAACCGCTGAGTTAAACAATTTACCCAAAAATGTGAAAAATGATTGGGTATTTCTAAATGTAGTGTCTTGGCTTAAGAGTGTGAGCTGGAATAGTTGTACAGTAAAACCCCCGAAACCACCCTTTCAGTTACCTCGGTTTCACCTAACCACGGTTCACCTCGGTCTGAAAAAATGAAAGAGAAAATTCCAGAAACACAGCAGACATTCATAATTTAAATCGGTCCTGCCCGAGGTGTTAATCAGCCCTTCGTCCAGCGTACCCACGCTGTATATACGCTAGCAGTCTCAGCTATCAGACCAACTTGTGTTCAAATAACCTTTATTTTGCTTAATAATGGCCTGAAAGCTCAAGCGTAGTGATGCTGGCAATTCGGACGTGCCAAAGAGAAGTCGTAAAGTGCTTCATTTAAGTGAAAAGGAGAAAATTCTCGATTTAATAGGGGAAAGAAAAATAACCGTATGCCGAGGTTGCTGGGATGTACGGTAAGAATGAATCTTTTATCCAAAGCGCTTTACACTGTGTCTCATTCACGCATTCACACACACACACCAATGGTAGCAGAGCTGCCACGCAAGGCGCTAACTTGCCATCAACGAGAGCAACTCAGAGTTCAGAGTCTTGCCCAAGGACACTTCGGCATGTGGAGTCACGTGGGCCGGGAATCGAACCGCCGACCCGACGATTAGTGGACAACCCGCTCGACCACCTGACCCACAGCCTCAGGGTATGTTAGCCTCATAGATATGCACAGTATATACAGGGATTTCAGGCATCCACTGGGGGGCTTGGAACACATCCCCCGTGGATACGGGGGTCCTAATCTATCACTTAAAGATTTACAACCTGATATTTCCTAATTAATTCGAGCACTCGGACTGGTCGAGATCATTTCCAGGGTGCGTTCACGTATGCAGTGCTTACTCCATTTGAATGGAACCCTAGCGCGTTTTCCGCTGAGCTCCAAGTCGAGTGGGGTTGGACTGCAGTGAGAAAGCGATCGGACCGCACGAACCCGAGTGCAGGAAGTGAACGTCAGCCACTAAACTGAACCAAAGGACAGAGATTTTAGAGAGTTGTACACGTACTTCGGAAAACATTCGTTTTGCGCTTTATTCAATTCTGTACTTCTGACCAATGAGTGAAAGTCTTTTACGAGCGTGTCTTCAGCCCTATACATTCCTCCTTTTGCTTTTTGATTTGTTTAATTATGTGCAAACCAAGAGGTGTCAGTTTTGCGCTGATTTGCCTCCGCAAACAGATCATTCGTTGTTAAAGCACTCTTATTCATGCCGTTATCCGGCGGTTTTGTTTTGTTTTTTAATTATAATGCTGAAAAAAAATGTTGTTTACTCGAATAATGAAGGATGCTGTTGACTGCTATTGTTGTGTGCTTGAACGGTACATGCTGTTATTCTATTTATATTCCATTGTTGATATTAACTCAAAGTTTTTATTGAGGTGCTCTCGTTTTACTACCAACCATCAAGATTCTGCTATTGTGGCATCGCTAATGGTGTTTGTACACAATCGTCCCACCGAGAATTAAAGCCATCTGGTGATATGTAACTCAGCAGCAGGAACATGCTTTGAAATCGAGAAGAACAAAAGAGTTTATTAATAAAAAAAAAATAAAAAAAATTTAAAAAAAAAAACACACACACACACACACACACACACACACACACACACACACACACACACACACACACACACCGTGATAGAGGTCATTTGTTTCATCTGCCATCGGAAACGCACCCGGAGTTGAGGTA
Organism: Ictalurus punctatus; assembly: GCF_001660625.3. Lineage (NCBI taxonomy): Eukaryota > Metazoa > Chordata > Actinopteri > Siluriformes > Ictaluridae > Ictalurus > Ictalurus punctatus. Next base: position 15,749,101 of record NC_030443.2, on the reverse strand, counting down.
TGAATGCAAATCCCAGAAGGGCTCGGGGCTGCCTCGTGAATGAGCGGACAACACATGGATTCTGGAAATGACTTCATTGGTTAAAAAAAAAAAAAAAAGCGATAATTTGCCTTCTTTCCTTGTGTTTTGTGCAGATCTGCAGGAAACACACACTGGGAAACTCATTCGAGGCACGTGTCCGGTCTCTAAAGTGGCTAAAATAACAAGCAGAGCCAGAAAAACTGGAGGAGGGATAATATGAACTGGCACGAATTGGGCCATGGGCTCACACTACTAATCTAAAAGGGATAGGGGAAAGAAAAAAAAAAAAGAGATGAAAAAGAGAGAGAGAGGTCGAGTGCGAGAAGGGCTTAAAGGAGCAAAGATGCCCTGCGGTGAGGGTTGATTGAGTGTCTTTGGGGTGGAGTGCACACAATCTGACCGCATTACCTTTCTTGTCATATGAAATACAAGCATGAACCTGATGTGCATGTGTGCATCAAAACTGAATCAGAGCAGAAAGGAGGAGAATTTCACCTTCTGAAATGAAACTACGTTATGTCTCAAATGGTGTACTGGTATTGAGTATTCCTCCAATACCGTGGCAACACATGGCAGTAAAACATCACTGCGGCAAATGCTAGCTAGGAGAGGGAGAAAAAAAAAAAAAAAACGCTAGGAGAGTGAAAATAACAGCTCTTACCTAGTATGTTGTTCTTAATGAACAAGGGATTCTGGCGCAATTCGATTTTATTCGTATAGCGCTTTTAACAACGGACCTTGTCTCAAAGCAGCTTCACAGAAATATATAAACACAGGATAGAGAATTTAAGTGTGTGAATTTATCCCTATTGAGCGAGCCGGGTTGCGACAGTGGTGAGGAAAAACTCCCTGAGATGATATGAGAAAGGAACCTTGAGAGGAACCGGACTCAGACGGGAACCCGTCCTCATCTGGGTGACGACGGACGGTGTGAAAGTAAAAGAAAGTTCATTATGGTTTTAAATGAAGTCTGTTTTGTTCACTAAAGGAGACTTGAGTGCAAAATTGTACATGGTTATTGCAGTCCTAAGGCCATCGCAGCAACCGTAGTACGAAATTTACATACAGCTGTACAGAAGCCCTACATGAAACTAAACTCGCTCTTCCATCCATCTTCTATACCGCTTATCCTTCCTTTAGGGTCACGGGGAAACCTGGAGGCTATCCCAGGGAGCATCGGGCACAAGGCGGGGTACACCCTGGACAGGGCGCCAATCCATCGCAGGGCACAATCACACACACGTTCATACGCTACGGACACTTTGGACACGCCAATCAGCCTACCATGCATGTCTTTGGACTGGGGGAGGAAACCGGAGTACCCGGAGGAAACCCCCACAGCACGGGGAGAACATGCAAACTCCGCACACACAGGGCCACGGCGGGAATCGAACCCCCGACCCTGGAGGTGTGAGGCGAACGTGCTAAGCCACCGTGCGCCAAAACTCGCTCTTCGAAACTGCGATCTAAGCGAACTCCTATAGTTAGCTAATGCTAGCTAATTAATTTAAAAATCAATTCCCGGATGTTATACAGAACGAGCCGAGTAGCCACTTTCATAGCCACTATTTAAATCAAGTCAACAGAAACAGAGCTAAATAGCTAAAGAGCTAAAAAGTTCTTTGACATCCCTAATTGATTAATACTTAGTATGTTACTCATTTCATTTTTGGTATTGGTATCAACGGGTACCAGAAAACATGTAGCCGTCTGAAATTTTTCATATTACTGTGTATCCCTAGTCTTAAACCAAACAGCTAAGTAGCCTGGCTTTTTTTATTTTCATTTTATAAACGTACACTATAGCTCAAGCTGACATTCTCGTGTCTGTTTTCAATTAGGAAAAAAAAAACAGCGTCACGTACGACGTCAACGTTTCCCAACACAGAACGGTTAGACGGGAGTTCAACGTCCCCCGAGTGCTCCCACTTCATCAGACTGACAGGTCCTATTTAACTCCACCTGCGAATGACATGCAGTGCACTTCACCGTATCAACTCCTTCATATGACCCCTTTATGGCAATTTTAAAGGCTGAATTATTATTTTATTTTTTTTTGTGCATCAGCCTTTTAAAAGGAAATATCAAAGGCAATTTTGATTTGATCCTTTTCAACTGGCAGTACTAGGACACTGGAAAAAAAGGTCACAGACACGGATGTAATTTATGATGGCAAACCTTTGCTTTTTGTCCGATTCTGTCCCCACCACTTTTCGAAGGAGTAGGTACAAACTTTTATGTAACAGCTTCTAACAGCAGACTGTGATTGATGTCACAGGATCGAAGGGTACTGCAAGACTATCTGACAAAGGACATGCTTTTGGAGATAGAACAAAGAATGGAGAAATTCATCAGCATTGTGGGAAAGATGAGCCTCTTCAGCCAAACTCTAGCTACATTCGTGGTGGAAGAGTATAAAACAGAAGAACAACAACAACAAGAAGAAAAACATGAAGAGGAACATGAAGAACATGGTGAAGAACATGAAGAAGAACATGGTGAAGAACATGATGAAGAACATGATGAAGAACATGATGAACATGAAGAAGAACATGAAGTAGAACAAGCTGCAACCTATATGTGTCACATATACATTACAGTACATTGATTCCTTTTTCACATATCCCAGGTTGTTAGGAAGCTGGGGTCAGAGAGCAGGGTCAGCCATGATACAACACCCCTGGAGCAGAGAAGTTTAAGAACCTTGCTCAGGAGCTAAACAATGCAGTTTGATGGTCCTGGGGCACGAACCCCCAACCAACTCATCAGTAACCCAGAGCCTTATCCACCGAGCCTCCCCTAAGATAATGGATTGTGAATGCCCAATGGAAGGATTTGAAGAAGCACCTACTGTCTCTGCAGTAGTGAAACAGTGCCCACCCATGAACGAACCAGTCAAAGGAAAGACAAGTTGGACGACTACCCGCAGCTCTTTGAAAGTTTTGCTGTAGTTGCAGGCTGGACTAGAACTGGACGCGTAACTAAGCTCTGTTGACAGAAAAAGCTCTCAAAGTTTCTTCAAGCCTCTCTGAGAAGCAACGGAAGTTCCAACGAGCAAAAGGATGCCATACCGAAGCTACCACTGATGGCTACACAAATGAGTTTATTGGAGAACATCCGAAAGACGAGAGGTACTGGGCAGTACCCTGGGAGGAATGCTTGATGGCCGTGTGGATGTTCCTGTGAAGGAACAGTTCATGATGTCTGTTCTAAGAGATCTGGCACCTGGGCCGATTTTAAAGCGCTTGAAAAGTGTGTATCTGACCATGTTCACGTTGAGTAATGAAAGGATTGTCATTGGTACCGAGATGCAAGTCTGAAATACATATGTATAGGTCAAATCCTGTATTGTTGGCATTTACCATGTTGGCCATGTACTCAGAAACAGAAATAAACCCAGGTCAGTCATGGTGGTCATGCTGAAGAATCCACTTTAAAGTGAAGAGTGCACACACTTATCAAGGAAGGACAACTCTGACCATGGTAATAAAGGGGGGCTCTCAGGATTATGACTTTATCTCCATATCAGCCCAGGGGAGACTGTATTGATTTTCTACCAAAGCTAATCATTCTCATGAAGGACGAGGCAGCTACAGAAGCCACTTTCTTTTCTTTTTTTTTTACTCCATGCTGATCTGAGATCAGGTTTATGGTTCCTCGTAGAATACTTGGGATTTGTATGTGTGAGGGTAGAACTGATTGTGTGCGAGGATAAAACGTCACAAGAATGGTCTCCTTGCAGTTCATCATGATCACTCGGGGGGTATGAGATCATGGTCAGGGGACGGGGAGAGGACAAAGGGGCTTTGAGAAGAGGATTGAGAGGGTGGCTGTGAGGAGACAGAAGATGTGTGTGTATGAAATATTTAGAGCATTTGCCCCATGGCTCAGTGTGTGGTGCAAAAGAAATGAAGAGACTCGAGTCGAGGAAAGAAAAAAAATCTGTAAAAACCGTAAGAAAAGACAGAGCTGAGCAGATCAGCATGTTGTTTCAGGATGAGGAACAAAGTCATTTAATTGTTTTCATTCATTTTCTTTCCACTTTTCATGGTGGGTTGTAGGGGCAACAGGCTGAGAAGGTCCAGTCCAGAATTCTATCCCCAGCCACAGATTGGTACATCTACAGACGTTTCCAAGCCAAATATGAGATATTATCTCTCTGTGTCTGCCGCAGGGTTTCCGTCTAGTGGGATGTGCCTGATAAAGCTGTTCCGGGAGCTAACCAGGGGGGTAAACCACTTTAAACCACTTTAACCGCCTTGTTTCGATTCAAAGGAGAAGCGAATTTACTCCAAGATTCTCATGGATCGTCAAGCTCCTCGTGCTATCGCCAAGAGTAAGCCCAGTAACCCTGCAGAGGAACGTCATTTCCACCACCTGTACTTACGACCTTATTCTCTTGGTCACTACCCACAACATAATTCAGCACAGGGATGTAGAAAACCAGCAAACAGAGAGCTTCAACTACAAGCCAAGTTCCCGCTTCGCCACCACAGACCGGTCCAACACCTGTAACACCGCTCCCAAACTGTTCACTCCTGAATAAGATCCCAAGATACTTAAAGGCTTCTGAAATTATTACCAAAACGTGAGAGCACTATTTATGTAATAAACAATTGGCTTACTGTGTGTCCTGGAAAAAATTCCACTTTCCATTTCCATTTGCAGTCAGTACTCGGGCCAGAAAACGAGTTTTGTATGCAAATTCGGGTTATTAGATGTGAATTTCATCAAACTCTTGATCGGATTGGACACTCTAATGTTTCTGGCCCAGGGAAAGCAAGCGAAGGCTACAAAAACAAATCTACACAAGAGACCTGTCCCAAGACAGCTTCACTTCACTTCAACTTCACAGCTAGCCAGTGTTAGCTAAAACATCACTGCATATATAATTATTATTATTATTTTTTTTTAAATATATAGAATATAAACATTCATTAATTCCTCTTCCATAAGTGCGGTATCCTGCTCAGGGTCGTGGTGGAAGAAAGCCTGTGCTTTTGGAGACAGAAAAACAAAGAATGGAGAAGATCATCAGCATCGGGGGAAAGATAAGTCTCGGTAACCAAACTCTAGCTACGTTCATGGCTAAAGAATGTCAAAAAGAAAAAGAAAAGAAGAAAAAGAAAAAAGAAGAAGAAGAACAACAACAAAAATATAACTGCATATCTTTTTTATAAAATGTATAAAATACAATCATTCGTTCATTCTTCTTCAGTAAGTGCTGTATCTCGGTCAGGGTCGTGGTGGAAGAAAGCCTACGCCAGGAGCACTAGGCACAAAGCCAATTCTTCTTCTACCATGTTTTTGGGAGGAGGGAGGAAACCGAAGAACCCAGTGGAAACCCACATGAACATATGGAAAGCCACAAAGTCCACACAGACAGTAACCTGAGCTCAGGATAAAACCAGAAGCTTTTAATATGATTAAAAGTGTCCTCATGGAAGAAAAGAAAGACAGACAGATAGACAGAAAGACAACCACACAGACAGGCAAACAGAGATACACGGACATATAGAGTCAGCTTGAAGGGAACACAGACAGCGGGTAGACATACAGACAAACAACACAAACAAGTCTTTATATTGATTCTTGAAAGAAAATATGGTAGGACAGAATGTTTTGAATGTTTGGAATCCAGCAGGTATTTTAAATGATCCGAGACTGTCTGGGATTGAGCGAGACCCCTGCAGTGGGTTTTCTTCTAGATGTCATGGAGTTTCAAAAGTCCAGCCTGACATTCAGAACATATTCAGAGATAACAATAAGCTTCCTATGGGTACACATGTGGAATATCATTCCAAGGTCACACACAGGATTCGTTGCTTTTAGCTGAGGTTTCTTTTCTGAAAATCACTAACATTCCCAGCACATCTTCTGCTCTTTGTGTTCCACAGAAACCACAGGAAACCAGGTTGTGGGGACGCATTAGTGATTCGGGGGCAGGCCATATAAAGCTGCATGGCCTAGTGAGACTGCACTGACTTTCACTGAGCCTGGTTTAGATGCAGGGACATGCAACGGACAGATAAAGCCAAACACACTCACACACACCCCTCACACACACACACACACACACACACACACACACACACACACACACACACACACACACACACACACACACACACACACACACACACACACACACACACACACACACACACACACACACACACACACACACCAAGACAAGAGAGAAAGATGAAATGGCAAAATGACCGAACAAACAACAACGAAAGGAGAGACAGAAAGAACACATAGACTAATAGACAGTAAGAAAGAAAGAAAGAAAGAAAGAAAGAAATCAAAGACTGTTAGAAAGAAAGAAAGAAAGAAAGAAAACAGACTATTAGGAAGAAAGAAAGAAAAAAGAAAGAAATGTTTAATAGAGAGAGAGAGAGAAGCAGACCAGTGCACACAAGACATTTCTAAAAGCTCTTAACATTAAGCTTATATATAAACGCTTCGGCAATGTAATAACTAATCCTATTTAAAATCTTTAAACCATATTAAAGTTATTCAGTCGACTGACAGCCAGACAGATAGAGATGGTCAGACAAACAGAAAGGCAAGCAGGCAGAAAGGCAGACAGACTGAGAGACAGACAGATGGACAGACAGACAGAGATGGTCAGATAAACAGAAAGGCAAGCAGGCAGAAAGACAGACATAAGATAAGATGAAAAAGGCAAGAGGCCAGGTAAACAGTCAGACAGGTGATCAGACAGTTAACTAGACAGAGAGACAGACAGGCATCTAAATAGACGCTTAAAAGAAACTACCAGAGAGAAGAGGAGAGCAGTTGAAAGTGAGACATGTGAAGTAAAAAAACAGAGAAACAGGCATTAAATAAAATCACTTCTCTCTGCATACTGAGGTCAAGATTGGCGTCCCACAAGGTTCTGTTTTAGGCCCACTGCTTTTTTTAGTTTATATACACTACCTCTGGGTCAAATTATTCATAAACATGGAATTAGCTTCCACTGTGATTCTGATGATACATGAGGACAGACAGCAGCGTAAGAAAGTTGAGAAATGTGTAAAAGACGTTAAACACTGGATGCTTTTTAACTTCTTTTTAATGAATTCTGACAAGACAGAAGTACGTCTGCTTGGGCGACATGTAGCTAGAAGTAAGCTTTCTGATCACACGGTAATGCTGGACGTCCTTTCTGTTTCATCGTGTACAGCAGTACAAGACCTTGGAGTAATGATTGACTCCAGTCCATCATTTGACGCTCATGTAAATAATATTACCAGGATAGCCTTCTTTCATCTCAGAAATATTGCTACGATAAGAAATATAATGTCACTACACGATGCAGAAAAATAGTCCAGTTAGTCCAGAATGCAGCTGCACGAGTCCTTAGAAGATCCAGAAGAAACGACCACATCACCCCGATCTTATCCACACTGCACCGGCTCCCGGAAAAATTTCACACCGATTACTCACGCAAAATACATTGTCCTTAAGCATTACGGGACAAGAAGCATACCTAATCATCTCTCCCTCTCTTTCCCTAATTCTCTCTCTTCCTGTCGAGGTACACATGATAATCCTGAGATACCAGCGATCCTGACCCCCTGTGCTCTCCGGACCTGCCTGATCCATCCCGATGCCCTACTTCTGGTTGTGGTTCTCATCAATTGAGGATGACCCCACACGGTGCAGCCTAAAGATCGGTGAGATTACTGAGGATGGTACCGCTTAAAAACCATAAAGATGGCTTTGGACCTCAATTTATATGAACACTTATGCTATAATGGCTAGGACTACAGTAGCCGCAAACAGTTTTGCACTCGAGTCTCCATCGGTGGAGAAGTTCAACAAAACAGACATCATGTAAAAACTGTAATGAAGGTTTCCTGCTTACACAAACTGCACTATTTGAGCATGTAGTATTAGCACATTTATAGAAAGGGTTTATTTATTTATTTATTTATTTATTTATAATCGCACTCTCTGGTGTTCCCTTTAGAGTCTGGTTCCTCTGGAGGTTTCTTCCTCATAGCGTCTCGGAGTTTTTCCTCACCACCGTCGTCTCTGGATTGAGCATTAGGGATAAATTCATACGTGTAAAATCTATATCCTGAATGGATATATTTCTGAAAAGCTGCTCTGGGGCAATGCCCGCTGTTAAAAGTGCCTATATAGATAAAACCGAATTGAATTGAGTTGATGGTAATGGAAATGACTAGACCACCTCTTAAGATCAGTCTGCGTTATTCAGATATTTCTGTTTTCTTTCTCTGCCTCGTTTGCGACATGGTTCTCGATTTAGAGACGGGCCGAAATGTCCGCGTTATCGACAGATGAATACGGTTTCAGCAGCATCCCATGTGTTCATTGTATCGTAGTGAAAGAACACCTTGTTTTCCATCACAGCAGCGAGTCCATCCATCCCAAAAAAAAAAAAAAAAAAAAAAAAAAAAAAAAAAAAAAAAAAAAAGAAGTGACAAAGTGGAGCACACAATGCTGCATTGTTCAGAGTTTAGACAACAGCACCTCCTTGTGACTAACCATACAATCTACTGGGTAGAAAAAGAGTTTTCTGAAGAAAAATCAAAAGCTAAAGTGTTTTGAAACATACCAGACTGGCGGTGAGGGACGGAGCTGACTTGCCGAAGCTTTGGGAGCGCATGCGCACCAGGTTGGAGCTCTCCGTCCCCGAGGTGGGCCACGCCTGCTGAGCCGACATGTACGGCAACAGGTACTTCCCTAAAAAAAAAAAAAAAAACAATATCAACACTAGCATTACACAGCGAGTCATGGAGGACGTTTGAGGCTAGTGGCCCTTCAACAGAAGTCATAAACATGAGCTAAAAAAAGATTTTCATGCTTAATCTTCTGGAGGCTGTTAGTTAACAAGGTTAAAAAGTCAATGTGCCTCAAACTCATGACACAATCCACTTAAAAAGAACAAGACAGGACTTCTACAGAATCCAGACTTTCTGAGGGAGGGTTTTTTTTGTTTTTTTTATAAATAAATAAATAAATAAATAAATAAAATCACTGAGGGCTGCTAGCTAACATTAGGATAGAGATTAAATTAATGTTAACTAATAGAAAGGTTGCTAGCTAGCTAGCCAACATTAGGCAAGAGACTGAATTATGTCTACTTGTAGGTAAGGTTGCTAGGTAACTAATATTAGGCTGGAGATTAAATTGTGTCAACCGTTACACAAGGTTGCTAGTTAGCTAGCTAACATTAGGCAAGAGACTGAATTATATCTACTACTAGGAAAGTTTGCTTGCTAGATAACATTACGCTAGAGCTTAAATTGTGTCAACTATTAAGCAGATTTGCTAGCAAGCTAGCTAAGATTCAGCTAGAAATTAAATTGTCAACCAGTAGACAAGTTTGCTAGCAAGCTACCAAACATTAGCCTAACTATCATATTGCTGCAAACCGGTAGCCATTAGCTTTAATGCTAACTGCAATGACACTTTTCCACACTCATTTATTCAGACTAGGGTTGAATTTACATCTGAATCTTAATATTATTCAAATTAACTGAATTTATGTCCCTCCATAACAAACATTCACCATACAAAACATGCTTTAAATGATGATGTTTTCCCCTTTATACGCGATTTATTCAATCCCCTCCACAAGTGCATCTTAAACGAGTGTCGTCCTGCCGTTTGACCGTTTTTACATATCAATCAGCACCTGTTTGGCCTCTCAACCTGAGTAAAGCACCATTTTCTTCCTAGCAACTAGCACACTTCTACGGAGCCCCCCTAGTGTCAGGTAAGAAAAAAAATAAAAAATACAGCCATGTGTAAACCGTGCCCTCAGATTTGTAATCCGTGCCCTCAATTTTGTAAACCATACCATCAGATTTGTAATCCGTACCCTCAGATTTGTAATCTGTACACAGTTGGCCAGGTCATGCACTTTTTAGACGGTCCCTTACAGACTCCATTACTACAAAGCGCTAATGACCTACGTTTCCCAAAGATTGGCTTCCATAGGCTTTAACGGGAGAAAATTTAAAAATATATTCAGTTGTATTGGTTCTATGTCCACTCAATACACATTATTAAGACAATACACATTATGTCCTTTTTGTGTGTTTATTTGTCGAGAAACAGAAAAGAGAAGGTCAAATGTACAGCGAATGTCCAATATAAACCCAATTTTAACGCGGTGCACACGGATTACAAATGTGAGGGCACGGATTACAAATCTGAGGGCACGGATTACAAATGTGAGGGCACGGATTACACATGGCTGTATTTTTTTTTCTTACCCGACACTAGGGGGGCTCTGTACACTTCAGTGGAGTGCTATTAATAAAACGCAGCTCATGTTTGTGTGTTGATACACTGATTAATACGGATCATGGCTACACCTTCCTGAAATGTGTTTAACACATTGTATCTCTTGTACTACAGCCAAAGAGAAACTGGCACAGATGCAACATTTACAGCTAAAAAAAAACAGCAACAACAACAAGAACAATAAAAGTCATGCTGACATTATGAACACGGCGCTCATTGATATACTGTTTTTCACAAAAGGGAAATTACAGATAATTAAAGAAAACTCTGAAACAGCTTTGGGGCACAGTATCTTACAGTATGTGTTGGGTGTGTGTGTGTGTGTGTGTGTGTGTGTGTGTGTGTGTGTGGCTACCCATATAGGTAATAGGGTGAAAACAGGATATAAGGAAGGAAAGCTGTGTGTGAAGGGGTTTCCTCACAGACATTTGTCAAAGTAGTGTGAAATATCTATTAATCATCTCTCTCTCTCTCTCTCGCTCTGTCTCTGTGTGTGTCTCTCTCTCTCTTTCTGTGTGTGTGTCTCTCTCTTTCTGTGTGTGTCTCTCTCTTTCTGTGTGTGTGTCTCTCTCTCTTTCTGTGTGTGTCTCTCTCTTTCTGTGTGTGTCTCTCTTTCTGTGTGCATGTCTCTCTCTCTCTCTTTCTGTGTGCGTGTCTCTCTCTCCCTTTCTGTGTGTCTCTCTCTCTCTTTCTGTGCGTGTGTGTCTTCCTCTCTGTGTGTGCCTGTGTGTCTTCCTCTCTGTGTGTGTGTGTCTCTGTGTGTATCTCTCTCTCTCTTTCTGTGTGTGTGTCTCTCTCTCTCTTTCTGTGCGTGTGTGTCTGTGTGTCTTCCTCTGTGTGTGTGTCTGTGTGTCTTCCTCTGTGTGTGTGTGTGTCTCTGTGTGTATCTCTCTCTCTCTTTCTGTGTGTGTGTGTCTGTGTGTCTTCCTCTCTGTGTGTGTGTCTGTGTGTCTTCCTCTGTGTGTGTGTGTGTCTCTGTGTGTATCTCTCTCTCTCTTTCTGTGCGTGTGTGTCTGTGTGTCTTCCTCTCTGTGTGTGTGTCTGTGTGTCTTCCTCTGTGTGTGTGTGTGTCTCTGTGTGTATCTCTCTCTCTCCTTCTGTGTGCGTGTGTGTGTCTCTGTGTGTATCTCCCTCTCTCTTTCTGTGTGTGTGTGTCTCTCTCTCTCTGTGTATCTCTCTCTCATTCTGTGTGTCTCTCTCTCCCTTTCTGTGTGTGTGCGTCTCTCTCTCTCTCTCTCTCACACAGGCAATGTTTCAGCTGAAGGCAATACAGGTTTGAACAGGCTGAGATTTAAAACCAAAATCGATGCCACACAAATAAGACTGTGTGTGTGTGTGTGTGTGTGTGTGTGTGTGTGTGTGTGTGTGTGTGTGTGTGTGTGTATATATATATATATATATATATATATATATATATATATATATATATATATATATATATATATATATAAATATTGTGGTTCATACCATTTACGGATGAAACTGTGAAAATCCTACACTAGTCTGATTTGCGTAACACACTGAGTAACAGTCGTGCATTTACCGGTTAGCGCTCCACCCAGACTCCCTCGACGGAGCTGTCTCCCGTCGTCACTCAGCTGACGGGTGAATTTGAGCGCCAGGCTGGAGCTAGTGCACACCTCGGGGTTACTCGTCTTGCAGAAAGGCAGTGGGGGTGGAGACAGGATGTTATCCAGCTGGAGGATGGAAAAGAGAACATGGAGTGTAAGGTATATAGTGTCAATATCAGTAATAATATGACGGACAACAGTGGTGTTTAAAATGTTGTTGGAGATATTACTTGTAACATAATAGGACTTGAGTGTACATAGGGTGGAGACTTCCTCACATGACACTCATCGCACTGTGTTCTAAAGCTAATACAAAAGGGATTACATGTATTTTTTTTTGTTGATTTTTCTACCCGGATACGCCTTCGTTACATTATTGAATAAATTCCTGGCTCTGATCTCGTTAAAAAGCGCTCCCTAAAAACTTCTTGTTCATAATTTTATTTTTTTTTGCCACACTGAAGTACTGAAGCTGCTACGTGACCTACGAGCAGCAAAGGAGACTTAATGAGAAGTATTATAAAACATAAAACCTTCTGAATCAGACCACCTGATTTTTAGATGAGCAAAAGTATAGGAACAGAAAAGTCTTGAAGTAAATTGAAGTTAATGACAGTTACTATTTGGTCGCATAGCCCTTGCTTGCAATAACTGCATCGAGTCTGCGACTCGATCACATCAACAAATTGTTGGTTTCTTCATACACAACGTGTAGCTTTTCGAGACTTTTACTGCAGCCTCTTTCAGTTGTTTGTTTCCGGGGGTTTCTCCCTACAGTCTCCTCTTCAGGAGGTGAAATGCTGCTCAGTTGGGTTAAGCTCTGGTGATTGACTTGGCCAGTCTCAAACCTTCCACTTTCCCCCCTGATAAACTCCTTTGTTGAGTTGGCAGTGTGTTTTGGAACGATGTCTGGCTGCATGATTAATTTGGATGCAGTTCTCTGTAAATTGGCAGACAATATGTTCCTGTAAACTTCTGAATACATTCAGCTACTAGCGTACAAAACCAAGAGCATGACTGGGAAAGAATTAGAAGATCGCAAGGTGAAGATGAGCAGACAAGCCTCGAAATGTATGATTTCTTTTTTTTTTATGTGACGTGTTTTGGCAGTGTCAACAAAACAGGCTTAAATAAATACGACCTAATTCAAATAAACTCTAGATGGTATTTCACTGGCACAACTGCCAATGATGTGCTGCGTGAATCTACAGTCTGGGTTAGAAAGAAATCAGCCTCACTTCATATAATTTTACTTACAACTTACAACCACAGGTGGTGCTGTTGTTCTCGTGTCAACAAAAGTCAAATATAATCCACTGTAAACCTTTTTTAAACAGCAAATGAGACGATGTTGATGCCAAAAATTGAGCCTTGTTTTATGTTGTTGTTTTTTTTCCTTGAAAGAAAGAAAGGGCAAAACCATGCTAGCCCATTTATCCTAGCCAGCCCTGGTTGTACATGTCTACAAAAAGACATCTTGATTCTAGACACACACACACACAAAAAAAAAAAAAGCAATTCAGGCAAAAAAAAAAAAAAAAAAAAAATCTCCGTCTCATTTATTTTTCTGAGAATACAACTTTCCGAATGTCACATTTCAGCACTCGGTTCGAACATCTACACGCACGCACAACGTCAAGGCGTAAAGCTCCACAATAGAAGGAAAAACCCTTTCAATTTGAAATCAAAGCAAATTTGCCTCCGGGCCAGAACAACTCTCCTATTGTCAACGTCCCCGATGCAGCTCCACATGATGCGACATAACAGCCCATTATTAATCGTATTGTTTGGACAAGTTGAAAGGAGCCCATGTCCTGATGAGAAAAGACTCTCAGTGGGATAACAGTAACGGAAACGCTTCCACCAGACGAGCGTAAACACGACTGGAACAGGGAACACCCAAAAGTCTTTCAGTGCTCTTCTCAACTCGCTGTCATTAACTTGCCCTTGCCGTTTCCCCTTCAGGGGATTCAAATGAAGTTTGTTGAGAATATGATTTTAACCAATTGTATTGGGGGGGGGGGGGGGGGTTTAACTTTTTTTTTAAACTTTTTTTTTCCGCCGAGCGGAAGTTTCCTACATTCAAATGACTCTCTCAAACCAGGGACCGCCAGAGGTCCATGAAGCATAGCCTGGTGGTGTGTGCTTTTGTGATTTGATCAATTTCTAAGTTTGTTAACCATAACCCACCATTATCACCGTTATTACGCCTGTAAATAACGCCAACCGGAATCTAATGTTCAAATGGACAAACAGATAAATGACTAAAATGGGCTTTAAGTTCAGAAATAAATAAATAAATAACTCTTGGGTGCATTTACTTGATTAACGTTTTGTTTGCCAAATAAATCTATGTTGACAGGCAGACAGTGTCTTTTTAATTTTTGGTCTAAGATGCGTCATGTGACATCATCCCAATGCTCCTCCAGCCAAAGCCGTCTTCGAACTTATGACCTCGAATGTATATGACATCTGAGTTAAAACAGTTCTAGGAAGGAATGAGAGGAGAAGCTCCAAAAGCTTCCCAGAGGATATAGAATCAGATGAAGGTAGTTACAAAGACAAAAACAAAAAGATCAAACCGATAAAATACTCCTTTCTCGCGATTTCACACAACTGTAATTTTCACTGAAGGTCCACAATACTGAACCCTAACTGACCAGAACGCACGACTAAACCACGCGAAATCATCAAAAACTCACTTCCTACAAGAAAACAAAGTACACATATGATCTATGAATAAAAATCTTTTTAAAAAGCCATTACGTAACCCTGACAAACACTAAAACGCAAATAAAAATGTGTATTTTGTTTTCGGTCGTGCAGCGACGTTGACGATTCGGCCACAAATCGGTTCGCTAAAGACTTCAGGAAAGCGGGTCAAGGTGTGAACCAGCTGCTGGATTTCTTTTTTTTTTTTTTAAAAGATGGAAAGAGGAAATAATGCACCTCGGTGCCAACTTTCCACTAACAAATCTGTTCCACTCGGAGCTAATGCTTTCATCATCAAAGTGCTGCCAGGATTCGGAGCCCCACTGTTTCAGCTCCTGTCACGCCACACGTTAATCGGTCGGAGAATGAATGCTTCGTCTGCAGGGAACGTGGTCCGGCTTCGACGGTCATTTTACCAACGGTAACCGAAGTAACAACAAATAATCGTTCAGACAAGGAAGAACGTTTAAAAGTGAGCATCATCCATGAAGCTAATGTATACAGCGGTATAGCGGCTTCATGGGAAGTGTGGTGATTCCATCATTTTTGCCTGGGGCAGTACTTCAGGGAATAACAGTACGAGTTTACAAAACTGGATCTTTCTTCTTTGTAAGAGTCTATTAACAGATGGCTAATGAACAAAAATGATGCGATACACTCAACCCTTCCATCTGGAGATTGGAGAAGCATTGGAGAGATTGGAGAAGCATTTTTATCCATAAGAACTGAACTTCAGCAGATGTATCTGAAAGCTGATGGTACAAGCTGTTACATAATTAACCAGGGCAGGAAATAGAGAGAGCCGACGTCTATTAGAGGATTGCAGATGTACAAAATGGAAATCAATCACTCGGAGTGAATGCTAAGGATCGGAGCTGGAAAAAAGCACCAAAAAAAAAAAAAAACCCCACAGATCACTACACACGACATACGTACTGTAGTGCCGCACAAACAATACACAAAGAAGAAAACACTGCAGGGGTGTGGTGTTAAGAAAATAAATCAAGGTCATGATGTGGGGTTAGCGTGAGATGAGTATTTTCAACAACAGTCCTGCTGAAGACAAAAACAATAGAAACCATCACACAAATTCTAAATGGTTTCTACTACAAATACCATTACAAACCATCAGCTAAACCATTAAAACCATTACTATTACTGGTCCTTAATGATATCCACTAGACATAACATGCCACCAATAGAAGACAACGAATTTCCAACAGAGGGATCATTACAGTTTGCCATTAAAACCAATATAATTCCCATTATAACCATTACAAATTCTATTTGTAATGTTTTTTTTTAGAGCTGCTTTTATAGAAAATTATCCGACATCTGATGCCGTGCCCTCCACTAATATTGGCACCCTTGGTCAATATGAGCAAAGACGGCTGTGAAAAATTGCCTTGCTTGTTTAACCAAAAAAATACACAAAAATACTCTGCTCTCATGGATATCAAACAACTGCAAACACAACAGGTTTATCCAAAAAAAATAAATAAATAAATAAATAATAATCTCTGCTAAATAATGGTGTGCAACAATTATTGGCACCCCTATGAATTCATATGGGGGAAAAATATATTTGAAGTATATTCCCATTGATATTTTAAACATTTTTTAGCACACCTAAGTGACTAGGAACAGGAAATTGTTCAACCATAACTTCCTGTTTCACAGGGGTATAAATATAAATTTTAGTGGAGGGCACTGTATGTTATCTACAGTAAAGGATAATTCATAAGGGATGAATGTATGTCAGAAACATAAGCAATATCACACAAGCATGAGTGCCGTTATCGTGAGTGCTGCAGGTAATCACTGACATCGTGCTGATCTCCACTACAGCAGCATGACTGCGAGGGTGATGCTGCTTCCACACGACAGATCTATAAACATCCAATTAATATCGAGGAACTGATATTTCAGACACGATATGGCCAAATATTTTGTTTCCTTTTGCTACGTCAATGAAAATAGTTCCCAAAGAAGCCACGGCTGGATAGAGCGTTGCATGTTGCCAAGGTAACGCACAGTCGGACTGACAGCCCACAGTAAGTGTAGTAACAGCTGCAGTGTAACGAACTATTCCTAGAAATGAAATTTCTACAATCACATAAAAAAATAAAAATAAAAAAAACCTTGTGAAATCCTGTATGGACTGAATCGTGTTAAACCAAATAATACAGTCATTTGAAACAAATGTTTAAAATGTGATCTGGCAACCCTAACTCCAAATCTAGAACGATTTATTTAACATTTAGGGAAGGGGTTTCCAGGATCAGCGCTTTAAAACAGAACGTGTTCCTCTGTGACGTGACAAAATGCTTTTTTGTGGCTTATTAACTTCAAAAGTGAGGGGAAAAAAGACAGACCGGTGAGAGAACGACTGTTTATGGCTGCTATAACGTAAGTGATAAGTAGCATTAACCCTTTCATGCTTAGAGTTCACACTGATGGACGGTCAATTTACAGTAAAGCCGTTTTCGGTTGGAGGAAAATATCAAATGTAAAAATCACCTCCAAATCACTCGAGATCATTCATGTAAATTAAAGTGAACTCCGGAAAAATGTAAACTTTGTAATTATGTAAGATTTAAAAAAAAAAAAAAAAAAAAATTTGGTGAAAATAATAAAACTTCTCTGGAGAGGAATCTGGCATTTCAGATGTCAACCCTGCAAACTGGAAGCATACAGAGTCACTCCCAATGATGAAGAACCTATACTCTACAGACACGGTGTAATTCCACACTCGAATGTCATCCTTAAACACAGGACTATCCACTCACACTCACACCACTGGAACAGCCAAAGCCTTTAATGCATCTCCCTGCCACGATGGCAGCACCTTTTATAAACACCTCTCTCTTCCATTACATCATGTACCATCATCTCGGGAGGTCGTCATCTCCATCCATCTTCACATGCAACAGACTTTCAACATCTGCTCTTATATACTGCTCTGTATACCATCTATTTGTTTTATTTTCAGAACGTACTCCTGATTTGAAAGATCTACATAGTAAAATAACATAGTAAGATGGTAACGTGATGCTTCCTAGATCAAGCTAGATGTCCGGCTCATGAGACGAATCATACAACAGGCAAGAACAACACACAATCAAAAGGACCGTGTGCAGCAATGACCTTGCCGACAAGAGCATGTGTCTGTGTGTTTACTTTATGTTGACTTCTGAAGTGACCTTGCGCATAAGAAGGGCATTATACAAACCAAACGTTGTTATCATCTTCGCTATGAATTTGTCAGCAAAACAAAAGCTCTCGTTCGGCTCTGAATGTCAGCGCAATACGATAAACAAATCTCACCTTAAAAGCACGAGTGCAATTACGGTAATGCATTTTGCGCTTCGATTAAGTGCAGTGTTATGTAAGCCATTTTATATCATTTATATTTCTTTCTTTATTTAAAAAAAGCTCAATCATGCCCAACCTGTGCGTGATCGTCCCGAGTGAAAGGCTCGTCCGAATTATTCATGTTATTTCGAATTGTTTTGTTTCTGAAAGGCTGCTTTAACATTTTATTCTCATGTACCAGGACCCACATTTTTACTGGTTAGCAGTAACGGATCATATTAAAAAGTGTAGCAAGGACGTTTAAATGTTTTCATTTGAAAATAGAAATTCAGGTCAAAAGGAAGAAATGTTTTTTTTTTGGTTTTAAAGGTAGATTATGTAAGATTCATCTTGGAGCTGAACATCAAATCCGTCTGCATGCTAACGTAGCAGAACTCTTTCAAACAGCTGTGGACAAGCGTTGCTCGTACATCTACAACCTTGTACCTGTGTTGACGTTTTCACTCCCGGTGATGGTCATAATTTACAACCATACTGATATCAAGAACACTGGTGTCATGTTTAATGATTAATAAGGGTATAGCGCTAGTTCTGTTTTCATAGTGAACATCACAGAGTC
Source organism: Ictalurus punctatus (assembly GCF_001660625.3). Taxonomy (NCBI): domain Eukaryota; kingdom Metazoa; phylum Chordata; class Actinopteri; order Siluriformes; family Ictaluridae; genus Ictalurus; species Ictalurus punctatus. Next base: position 15,730,573 of record NC_030443.2, on the reverse strand, counting down.
AGTAATGTTTTAAACAATAGTCACCCTTATAACTCAACACCCTACGTTTGGACATGACTTAACTACAATTAGCATGTTACGCTAAGCAGTTATCAACACCTCAACGCTTCCAGACTACAAGGTGTTTCACTCCTCCGCCTCAGCCAGAAATCATTCAGCTGACACCCATGCACCCGTCATCTTCATGTGCGTAAATATCGCATCAAAAATAGCCTCGGCATGAGAGACGGTGTGATAACATGAGAGAAAGAAGCTGCGAGTCGTTCGTTAGCAGACATCAACGCAGTAAAATTCAGATCTGAGGGATTCGAGCATAAACCTAGCAAGCACGGGTCAATTTAACTTGGATATTCAAATCGAAAAGTTTGAATAGTAAATAAGCCATTTTTGCATTTTTGGTAATTACTTACTAGTAATCAAATTAGTCGCTCGCTAAACATAAGCAACGGAAGCTAAGCGACAGAAGTACTGGCTCGAGAAAGGGCTGCTGTTAATCCTCAACAGTCAACATTTGATATAGAACAGTTCACAAAAGTTATTAATTAAATGTTAGCCTAAACACTGTCCCTGCTGTGCCAACATTTCCACACAGACACATAAGGCATGTTCAATGACAAAATTATTCTTGTGCTTATAGGTCGGCTAAAGTATCCATGAACCGGTCAATTTTAACCAGTAAAAAACATTAAAACTAGGTCGTCCCCCCCCCCCCCCCCCCCCCCCCCTACCCGCCATACCCCGAGACTAAAAATAACCATCTCCACCTTCTTTACCCTCATTATAACTGCCAGAATTTATGAATATGTATGAAATATTTCTGAAATTATATATTATATATATCCGTGATATATACCAGAGGCTGAAGAATGTTTATTGGAATTGTGTTCCAGATCTTTGGTGCATGAAAATAAAAACCTGCTTCACCACTTTTTCTTTTAACTTTCACACATGGAATGTGAAGAAGGCTCACGCTACATGACATTAAGACACAAATACTGCCTTTAGAAACTTGAATAATAATTTTGCCTGATCCTGATACTCCAGTTTCTACTACCGAGCTGAACAAATCTATAGTTGAGGCACTAAAGGAACAAATCGGGCTTTTTTTTGCTTTTTTACAAAAAGGTCAAAAGAATGGCCCTGGAGCCAAAGTGACGTTTAGACTGTTGATTCAGCTACACATAAAACAGCCCCTGGCTGCTTTTACTGCTTTTACTTTTGAAGGTCTGCAGGAAAAGCCTGCCCATCACTCTTTTAGGAAACCATTCAACAGCAGGGCATTGTTTTAACTTTTCAACGTGTTGACCACAGAACGTCTCCACACAAATTCAAACACAGATCCTTTTACTACAAACCACTTCAGTCTTCAGCCAAATTAATTAATTATTTGATTAATTAATTAATTTAAAACAAAGTGTTTTACTTAAAGAGGTAGTTCAGGTACAGAGAACTGTAACAGTGTAACTAATTACAGATTATGATTATCTGGCTATGAAAAAGCCACATCACGGTACTGCAGTGCTGCCAACTTAGTGACCTTGTCGTTAGATTTGGTGACTTTTTAGACCCCTTTAGCAACTAAAATAGTTTAGTGGCAAATGTTTGACATTTTGAACAGACACAAGTGACTGTCCAGAACTCGATATAGCTCTCCAGCTCGAATCACAGCTGCTGGTTATACGAGTTGAGAGAGCAGGTTCAGTCGACTCACCACAAATGTGTAAACTCCTGAGTTGCACTTGCATAAGTGAAAGTTTCCAAAAACCAATCACTGATCACCACTGTTCCCAACGACCAAATCACTGATCACCACTGTTCCCAACGACCAATCACTGATCACCACTGTTCCCAACGACCAATCACTGACACCACTGTTCTCAACGACCAATCACTGATCACCACTGTTCCCAACGACCAATCACTGATCACCACTGTTCCCAACGACCAATCACTGATCACCACTGTTCCCAACGACCAATCACTGATCACCACTGTTCCCAACGACCAATCACTGATCACCACTGTTCCCAACGGCCAATCACTGATCACCACTGTTCCCAACGGCCAATCACTGATCACCACTGTTCCCAACGACCAATCACTGATCACCACTGTTCCCAACGACCAATCACTGACACCACTGTTCCCAACGACCAATCACTGACACCACTGTTCCCAACGACCAATCACTGATCACCACTGTTCTCAACGACCAATCACTGATCACCACTCTTCTCAACGACCAATCACTGATCACCACTGTTCCCAACGACCAATCACTGATCACCACTGTTCCCAACGACCAATCACTGATCACAATTGTTCCCAACGACCAATCACTGATCACCGTTTTTCCCCAACGACCAATCACTGATCACCGTTTTTCCCCAACGACCAATCACTGATCACCACTATTCCCAATGACCAATCACTGATCACCATTGTTCCCAACGACCAATCACTGATCACCGTTTTTACCCAATGACCAATCACCATTTTTTCCCCCAAATGACCAATCACTGATCACCGTTTTTCCCCAATGACCAATCACTGATCCCTGTTGTTCCAAATACTTTTTCTTACTAGAACAAAACATTTCTTTCTGTAAGAAATGTTATAATCTATTATTTTCTATTCTGATAAACCTCTAGGCTCTTCTAAGTGTCTTTAAAAAAAAACCTCCTGTTTTGGTATGCAAATGACCCGAGATGATCCAATGAATATGCTAATTCGCCAATGACTTCATCTGGCAACTTCTAGCGACTATTTAAGTATGCATTAGCTACTTTCTCCTGAAAAGGGTTGTTGACTATTCAGCAATTCATTAGGTTTAAACGTCAACGGCTCCGAGTTAAACATTATTTTAAACCTACATAAACAAATAGAACCATCATTGTGCGATTTATCGATCTTTACTTCAGTAACGTCTGAAAAATGCAACACCAACGACTACAAACAGGGAAAACGTCTGCATTTTATGTTCACGTCTCTGTTCTGGAGCGACAATGACTCTGACGGAGGGGACCGTCGCAGACATCTGGGTGACCTCATCCATCACCTCCGCTCCGTTCCCAGCTAAATCTCGCTCCTCTAAAGGTCACAGCAGTTCAAATTACAGAGCTCCACTGATGAACTCAACCCCATCTCCCATCTCCTGTGACCTACAGCATGAACGGAGCTCAACACTGACAGCTCCTACAGCTCAACAAACCCTCATGAGAGACCAAGCTTCCTGTGTGCCCTGGCTCCGTGTGACCACGAGCACAATATCAGATATGCATTCCTTATCTGTGAGATAAATCTTGACGCAAAGCCTGGGGAGAAAATCCCTTTTCGCATGCTTTTCCTTTTTTGCGTGTATCGCCTGACAAAAGTCAGAAGCGCGAGCCAAAGTTAATATTTCCCCGATACGAAAACAAATCACGGAAAATATTAACGCCGTGAGATATTTAAATAGTTTTTCCATTTAGGTGCCTTAGGGCCACTGGCACCGATATCAGCCAGAACATTCAAACCGCTGACCGGTGAGGTGAAGAACATTGAATATCTTGCTACATTAACACCTGTCGAGGGGTGGAATATATTAGGCGGGAAGTGAACGGTCACTTCTTGAAGTTGATGTGTTGGAAGCAGGAAAAATGGGCAAGCGTAAGGATCGCTAAATTGTAAATCAGTAGTTTAGCGTTTTCTTTTTGTTTCCTTTACTTCCTTCCTTCAATGTATTTCGACAGGCATGTAGAAACTGATTTTTTTTTTTTTTTTTTTTTTAAGAAAAAAGAAAAAAGCCATAGGCGGCGACACAAAATACATCAGTACAACTAATCCAGGACTATGCACAACATCGAACGTAAATAAAAACGTAGGAAATTATGTTCTTTAATTAATAGATAACTAGAGCCGGCAAATTGCTGTGGTATGAGAAGAATAAAACACGTTGGGATTCGCCGCTATAGGGGAAAAACCCTCACGCGCGCCTCATGTTAACGTAGGGCCGGGCGATATATATCGATATCGTGATCAATGATTTCGCGATACACTTTTTTTCTGAAACATCGCTGGTACGTTGATGTATCTTTTACGTTTTCGATAATTACAAATGAAATGGTACCGAACGGATGTCGTTGATTTGACGTGATGCTTTGAAAAACTTCGTCTCCTTGGAGTTTGTAGGCATTAAAGAGAAGTATCGTCAAACCCGGTTTAACGTTTTGTGTGTTTTTTTTCTTTCAAATTTATTTATATTACTACTGTTTTGTGGACAGTTTATCAGCTATACTACGTATCGTGTTACGCGTCGTGTGTCCTAGAAAAATGTCCTCGAGTATCGTGATATGATATTTCTGTCATATCCCCAGCCCTAGGTGAACAGTCGGACTTTATCAGATAACCGCGCGTCTAAAAATCACAGCGAAGTTTAAATACAGAACGCAAACACCGACCGATTTCACGTTTTCTTACCTGGCAAATTCTTCCTCGGGGTCTCCTTTAAGACCGAGCGCGATGCACACCATTGGTTTCAAATGCACAGACTGAAAGATCAAAAGCGCACGTCATGCTGGGAATGACCACCCCAGCGGACGATGAAGCGCTGTAAGGAGATTAGGGATGAATCCTCTTAGCATGCAAGCCGTACACCGAAAGAGCAGAATCTCTTCACAGTAAACAGCAATGAGAAAATTCAAGCTGGTTTATTTATAAAGATGGAAACAGGGTCTTTGTTGCCAAGCTTTAGAAAACCGAACAGGCTAATAGGCACAGTACTGCAGCCTGACATGAGCCCTGGTATCATGATCTAACCGAATCTGGAATATTAAAGAGGTCATGATCTTTAAATACAGTGAGATTTACTGGATGGATAATCTAGCATGAATACTTAATATGTATGTTGATATTTGTATACTGAAACTGGGAATAAAGGGTTTTCATGCTGGGACTATATTTAATCCAATTAGGAAAAAGATAATGATACTACTCTATTTATTTATTTATTTATTTATTCATTCATTCATTCATATCTTTAATTTTACTGGTTACTGGCATTCCAAATGTTTTTTTTTTTCTAATAACAAAATACAATTTTCAAATGCAATTTTTGTATTTTTCAGTTTAATTTGAGATTCTTTTTTAATGTTTCGAATAAAAAAAGAAAAATGTAATAATTTTTTTTTTTTTTACCATTTTTAAATGTACAATTGTTATATTGCAATTCACATTTCTGTATTTTGTATTTTTTATATTTGTCATTTCTCAACCAGAATCAAAACCGAACTCAAATTAAATTGACATTCTTTGAGACTCTCATTTTGCAAAACACCAAAAATATCGTTTTGAATGACTAATTTTAAATATTTACATTTTTATATTATTTTGCATTATTATTCGAATATTACTTTAGCTACAACGTTATTTATGCGTTTACATTGTTTTTGCAATTCGACAAAAATAAAGTGCAAAAAATTCCAGTTACTTTATTGTCGTTTAAACGTTTTTGCTATTTTTTCCCCCCATTATATACCCTATTTTATACATTATATTCCCTACATATATTTTCATTACATAATCTATTTTTTATTACAAATACAAATTTGAATTACAATCTAATTGTTGATCAAATCACGACTTTTCAAGCGCGATTTTTAATTATAATTTTTATTCAGTTGTTTGTTTGTTTTTTTTAAATGACAAATTCCAAGTGACACTTTAGTGCCGGTATTACAGTACAAAATCAGTATTAAAGACAAAGCTTTGGCATCATCACAACACTACTCATCCATATACCTCACCATTTATAAAGTACATCATTGGGTGGAAACAGATGCCTTAAAATCCACTACGAAAGTCCTGCTAATGATGTCAAACAATCACTTCAGCAAAGCTCAAGGAAGGAAAAAGAAGCAGTGTCTCTGCTCGGTGCAACAATGTCCTCTCTTATTTAGATCACCATTCAGGAGGGAGAAGAGGAAAAATAGTGAGGGGGAACTATTTAAAAACAGGACCAACGAACTCACATAAAGGCGGTCGGAGGACGAAAGTCTACCCGTTGTTTAAGGAAGTCACTGCATGGGAAATAACCAGCTCTAGAAAAACATCAGCGTATCAATAGGCAAATAGTAACGCGACATGATCACTACAGCTATGTTTACGTGTAGCCTGGTAATCTGTTAATAATCTGACCGAGCGCTCCATCACAATAATAAAGCTTCGTGCATACGCCTCAGTAGACCTGAAAAGGGTGAACAAACTGAGGCCGATCTCAATTAAACTCCTATCTCGACGTGTAAACCTTCGTGTCCGATGACGGGCATCCGACTTCCGTTCTGAGGCAGACACAGGACGAAAATGTTTCATGTGGCAAAACAAAAAAGGTTCAAAACCGGTGCGTGACCTTCTACGTTGCTCACATTCGAAGATAAATAAATTCTTAGATAGATAATGTGCATTTTGTGCTATTTTCATCAAGCAGAGCATCCTCGTGCCTGAATCTCAGGAAAATATGGCATGGTGAGCAACTCTGCGGTGGTCACAAACTCATCTCCTCGCCGTCCGTGTAAAGTAATCACAATCGGACGATGTTTTGCCGTGACGGAAGTGCGATGAAAAAGTCGTACGTGCTTCCTGTTGTTACCGGAACACCGGTGCCAAACGTCACTCCTATATAGTACGAGCGTAACTTTGGATTGCATGAATGCATGGAACGTGCATATAAATGAAGATCGTCTACAGACTTTGAAGTTTAGGATACGTACTCGCTATATAAACCATTCATTCGGAAACTGCGATCAAGAAAGAATTCATCCGAATTGATGAACATGTATAATTATGTTACTGATTTTTTTTTTTTGGGTATAGTTTGACATTATAACTCAGTACAGTGTTTAACCCGTTGGTTCTTTTCTAATGGATATACATATTTAAATCCCACGGCGGAAAGGAGAGAGATGTTACACTGGTGTTACACCTCATGCGGTCGCGCCACCTGATTCTATGACATTTAAACGGATTTTGTATGTAGGGAATTAAATGTTACCTTCCCCCACCCCCCAAATATATACTCAATTCGTACAATAATTCACCGATTTAAAAAATTATCTATCTAGAATTAATATGTAAAAATCCACTGTCTTGCGAGACGGTTGAGTGTAAAACCAAGTAAATTGTACACAGAATTAGCAAAGCATCATTAAAATGGTATAAACAAAACCGGTCACCAGGTAAGAGTAAAACCAATCAATCAAAGAGGCCAGTAAGGAAATATTATATATACACATACATATATACATACATATACATACATACATACATACACATACATATATATATATATATATATATATATATATATATATATATATATATATATATATATATATATATATATATATATATACACACATACACACACACACACATATACATACACATATATATATATATATATATATATATATATATAATGTGTGTGTATATATATATATATATATATATATATATATATATATATATATACATACACACACACACACACACACACACACACACACACACACTTACATACAAATGCAACAGTGGTCATAATGTAAGAAAAAAAGAGTCTGGTTTAGTTTCCTGAAGCGTCAACTAATTTTTTTTTTTTTTTTTTTTAAATGCTCAAACACTTAAGTGCAAAAGTTTGTATCCCTCATGGGCTCTGGGTGAAAAGGGACCTTTTTAAAAATTCATCTACAGAAGATCAACTGAACAGTAATCGAAAAGTGCAACAGAAAAAAAAATTCCAAGAGGAAACCAATCACCCAATCAGCCTGCTTTAAAAAAAATTTCAAAAATAAAGAAGAAGAAGAAGAAGAAGAAGAAGAAGGAAAAATGTGTATGACATCTAGCAGAGTTATAACAGATACAGTACATCAAGAAGAAACAGAGACAATGTTACACGTAAGAGGTGCTCAGAGGATATAAACGTCTTCCAGTAATAATAATGGAAGAAGAATAAAATGTCATTCATTCATCATCAGTAACCACTTTATCCTGCTCAGGGTCACGTTAGTCGCAGAGCTTACCCCAGTTACACGGTGTGAGAATGAATACACTCTGGATGAGACTTTTTGAGTCTTTGTAGATAAATACATTTCTTTGTCTCCTTTATTTTGTCCTAAGGGTACACAAACTTTTGCACTCAAAAGGTCCAGATACTCTGAGAATAATGCAAGATTATGTGATAAAAAGTTACACAAAGGAAGGCACTAACGATAAAACTTTCACAGTCTATCGAAAAAGATCTTAGGATGGAGATGCATCACATCACGGAGGATCAAAACAACCTGGAGTACTACTCAGACGTGACCAGACGACGTGCGGTTACGTAATGAAGAAGAGATCGCTGGGTGAATCACAGAGATGGGCGTGTCTTCACGATGTCCTCATTGTTGTCCATACATACTACCTCATTTTCATGCTTTATTAAAAGCGCTTGTTGTTGTTGGGTATGTAGCTTTGAAAAGTTGTGCAAGTCACATGACCAAAACATGTACACAGGCTGTACTTCCTTATTGGATTCCTGTGCCAGGAATCCAATAACGTGACCTAAAACCTCGCCGATTAAAGCGTCGCTCCAGTGTCATGGTATATTTTACTGTGGTTTTGCTGAGAGAGTAGGAAAGCGTGAGTGCTTCCTGGGAGCATCTTTATACTGTAAGAAAAAAACTACAAAACCTGTTCTCCCACATATGATATCATGGAAGCTTCACGGATACGTCAATTAGATAGATGATAAAAAAAAATTGTGGTGTAATCTTTCTAGAAAATTTCCAAAAATGACCACCCCCACCTCCTAATGTGAAACGAATCCATTCCAAACAGAGCTTAAGACACGTCATCAAAACCCCATTTCTGAACGTCGGGAACTTCCGTTTGATTTTACCGAGCAGCGTATGGCGCGTGTTGCAAATGAACGGACTGTTCACGTGTCTCACGGATGATTTGGCGCGAGCGAGGAGTCCAATTCCAACGCATTCACCTGAACAGACAGACGTTAGCGTTGTGCTTAAGATCTTAATTACTCAGTACAACTGAACAAACTAGTCTAAACTGGTACGGTGACAAATAAGGTCACCGTTGATGCGTAACGCATTCTGTCACGAGCACCAAACACAAACATATAATTAAATGATTAAAACACATAGGCAGTGCTTTCCTTTCCATCTGGCACACTCGTATCACGTCATACTGTAGATATCGTTATTAACACATCAGTCGGAATAAGAATTTCTTTTAAAAACTGCATCTTGTTTTAACGCATAAACACAGTTGCGTGCAAACGTCTTTAGATCTATTTGACCATTTTTAAACAATAGCTTGAAAGTGAGTTTTTCCTTGATCCTCCCAGACTCCAGACTTGTTTAGAAGAAGGAGTCTGGCTGGGTTACAACTGATGAATCAAGAAGAAGGGGCAAAGATTGGCCAAGCAGTCTGGCAAAGTTACAGCTGGCAACAGAGGCAAAGACATTGAAGGAACTTAGCCGAACTCTGGTAATATTCTGAAAGACACAATGTCTTCCGGCTATATTTTTTGCATGAAAAGGTATTAAAACTTTTGAACTAATCTACATTAAAAACTAAAGAACTTCTTTAAAAAAAAAGGAACAAGAGTAGATATTTGTTACTCCACTGAGTTGGCCGTTGTTGTAAAAGTGTCGGAGATAGCTTGTATACTCCCAGAATGTGTATTTACGGTCGACGTCATCATGTCCATGATCTCACGGATCAATAACCAGCCTAGTCTCTGCCGTGACTCTTCGTGTGTCGCGTTGCTTCCTGAAACCTTGAGTCCAGCGTTTGCTCTCTCCAGGATTTCCACATTGGATTTCTCTTTAATAAGATGTCGGAAATGTTGACGGAGGAAAAAAGGTCGGTTTTTGTTTTTAGGAGCCGACATTGAAACCTGACTTGTTATCCCTGATGTTTGAGACTGCTGAAATGTTCTCCTACTAAACGCCAGAGGAACCGCGCTTGTGAAATCAGCACGGCACACGACTGCTGTAGACTGAAGACATTTTGTTTTGAGACCAAAATCCGCTTTTATTTCCTGCTATTTATATGTAGCTGTGAAGAAAAAAAAATCATTCAGTGATGTCGCCAACAACCTCCACAGGTCAGGGGTGAAGGTATCACAATCCACAGTGTGAAGAAGACGTCGAGAGCAGAAATATAGAGGCCGTAGAACAAGATGATAAGCACTCATGAGCAGTAAGAATCAGAAAGCCTGATTGGAATTCGCAAAGAAATACACAGACGAGCCACAAAGGTTCTGGAACTAAGATGAACCTCTACCAAAGTGATGGAAAGTCCAAAGTGTGGAGAAAGAAAGAACCTGCTCATGGCGGAGGTAGCGTCATGGCTTGGGCTTGCATGGCTGCTTCTGGAACATTCTCACTAATCTTTATTGATGATTGAACTCATGATGGAAGCAGGAGAATGAATTCGGGTGTTTACAGGAACATTCTGGCTGCCAATTTACAGTTAGGAATTTTATCATGCAGCAAGACAATGATCCAAGACACACTGCAAAATCAACAAAGGACTTTATCAGGGGTGGGGGGGCTTGGGGGGGAGTGGAATGTTTTAGACACGCTAAATCAATCACCAGACCTTAACCCAACTGAGCCACATTTCACCTCCTGAAACAAACAACAACTGAATGAGGCTGCAGGACAAACCTGGCATGGCTTCACAAAAGAAGAAACCAAGAGTTTGGTGATGTCATTGAGTTACAGGCTTGATTCAGTTATTGCAAGCAAGGGATATGCAACAAAATATTAACTGTCATTTACTTTAATTTACTTCAAGACTTATCTGTTCCTATACTGTTGCTCGCCTAAAAACTGGGTGGTCTGATACAAAAGGTTCTATGTTTTGTTTTTTGTTTTTTTAACACATCTACATGTAAATACCACGAAATAAAAGCTGTAATCCTAAACTCTCGTCTTATATCCATCTTTTGATCTCACATGCAAATTTCTTTGGTGTATAGCGCAAACAAATTAATTAGTCTTGCCATTCCAATAGTTTCGGAGTGGACTGTATGTTGATGTTGGTGTCGATTCATATAGATGGTGGTGTCTATTCATATAGATGAAGATGATTCATATATTGATAGTGGTGACAATTTATATAGATGGTGAAGACGATTCAGATACTTATTGTGAAGTCGACTCATATACTGATAGTGGTGTCGATTCATATATTGACAGTAGTTTTGATTCATATAGATGGTGGTGTTGATTCATATATTGATAGTAGTGTTGATTTATATATTGACAGTGGTGTCGATTCATATATTGATACTAGTGTTGATTCATACAAATGAAGATGATTCATATATTGATATTAGTGCCGATTCATATAGATGGTGGTGTCGATTCATATATTGATACTAGTGTCGATTCATACAAATGAAGATGATTCATATATTGACAATAGTGTCGATTCATATAAATGAAGATGATTCATATATTGATAGTAGTGTCGATTCATATAAATGAAGATGATTCATATATTGATAGTAGTGTCGATTCATATAGATGGTGGTGTCGATTCCTATATTGTAGGCTACAAAAAGTGAAGTCGATTCCCAGAGATTGTGGTGTCGATTCATATTACTAACGGAGTCGATTAATACAGGTAACTTCAAGTTATGAAGTTCATGCAAGATTCTATTTGAACACAAAAACTTAAGGCACCTATTTTCTGACAGGTATTTAGAGACACTCGGAAACACACCTGTCCTCACAGTTTATCAACACTGAAACGCTGAGCAAAATACTTTCAACATGTCAGTGTGCCGTTTCATTTCTAGGTCGGTTTACCATTTCGTCTTGTTCCTCGTCGCTCTCGTGGTCATCTTTATTCCTCATTTTCTCCTCTTTGCAGTCGTTTTCGGATTCCTGCTCGCCGCCCTGCTTCCCTTTTCGCTCGGGACTGGCGGTGTGTGATGTGAGTAAAGCTCCACAGCGGTGCGCCTCCAAATGCTCCGGTTCTGATTCAGTATCTTCCGAATTGCAGCTGAAATCCGGTTCGGATAGGGTGTCGGTATCGGAATCGGAATCGGAAGTGGATGAAGTTCGGCTACCGGATCGTTCAGCCTGCTCCCTCTCCATTGCGATGAGCCAAACTCAAGAACTTCAAGCTGAAATATTACTCCATGTTTTTAAAAGACATCGTGTTGTTGTTGTTGTTGTTATCCTGGAGCACCTTCTGAGAATTTCCACGCAGGTTAGAATCATTCCCCCCACGCTACATCCATTATGTTGCTTGTATAAAAATGCCAGCGCGGGTATAGGTAGTTTAATGTAAACTCCGCCCAACACTGATCTAGACACGCCCCTTCTGGGACGTAACTCGCGCTGTTGACCTTTGGGCGGTGTAAAAGTGTACACACTGACAATCAGTAAGCACTAAGATCATGCAGTACTGTTTTTGTTTGTTTTGGGGTTTTGTTTAGTTTTTTTAGGTAAGAAACCTGTCCAGATCATAATGTTTCTCTTTGCCGATTAATAGTTTTGGTGCGTATAAAGTAAATATGCATTTTTATTTTAGTTTCTAACTACAAGCCTATTCTATCATCATATGTAGTAGGCTATGTATTGTTTATTGTTGTTAATTTTGTTTTGTTGACTTCTGAAGACTGTTAAACACTAGTATGGGATGATGTGCTGGTATAAATTGGCTAGCAGAACTTTCTAAGATTAAAAACACACACACACATCAGTGTAACATTTTCCAACTACAAAATTGTTTTTCAGATCGGAGTTTTCCATCATAAACAAATGAATTATGTTATCGCAGGTAGACTGTTATAAGGTTAGTCAGGACACTGTTGGGTTTCTGTGTGTAGAGTATCTTACTGATGAGAAAGTGGACGTGAGTGAGCTCCCCCTGCTGGGCAAACAATTCACACCTCTCCACAATAATATCTACAAAGATCAAACTAACAGCACAAATAAAGTGTTGTGTTTTTTTTAATTTATAGTAAAACACTATATACAACTGCCACAATAAATATATAACATTTAAACCTAGTAGGCTAGGTTTAAAAAAAAGAAACACTTTAGAAAAACTGCAAATTGTTTGTCTATTTTTGTATGCGACTACTGTGGAGTGTGACGTCACAAATAAATGCAGTACTGAACACGGGCTCCCCCAAAACAGGCGGGAAATAAGGGGGTTAAGGGCCATGCACGGGGGCCCAGCAGTGACCGCTTGGTGGTTCAAGGATTTGAACTCACAACCTTCCAATCAGATGTCCAGCATTTTAACCACTGAGCTACCACTGCCTAAGACTAAGCACATATTGTCAAATCAAGGTACAAATGACCCGAAAGGACAGATAACAGGCCTATATTTGGCATTCAAAGGAAACCTGGCATGAATCCAGTTGAGAATTAAAGACTTGAAATCCCTATTTATTTATTTATTTTTAAATTTATGAATACAGCTGCCGATTTGCCGTATTGTTTGTGTGTAATAGTTTGTTTCATATCATTTTTAGTGTCATCGATGGATCCTTGTGATATAATATAATGCATTGTGCAACACTAATCGTTTAAATGTCAAGGCTTTATGGTCATGGGTATTTTTACTTTAGATCGTCGTACTTGTTGTTTTGGTACCGCCTTCTACTGCGTTTTTAATGAAATCTCTAAAGAGAAAACAGTATGAAAGATATTTAAAGAGCTGTCACAGTATAACAAGATCTTATCCGGGTTACTTTACAGAGCCCAGAGAGTCCGAACACAGCCTAACGTTTGAAAAGATGTGCGCATGGATTTGCATGTCCCGTTTTGTCCTGGTTCTCAGAATGGCCTGGAGCCACAAAGCACTTCATTCTGGATCCTTATCTCCAGTTGGATGTGAGCGTCTCCTGAGCATTAGACGGTCAGTGTTTTTTTTCTCTTCAGGGCCGTGAGAAGGCCAAGGCGGGACATGTTTGGTATTTTAGAGGATTTTAGAAATGAGGACTTCTCATGTGTAAGCTTATGAGTATGTGTTTATTACAAGTGATTTAAAAAAAATGATATTGGTTTGTGTGTTAATTGTGTGGGAATCGTTAAGGAAGAGAAATGTATTGATGTATTACGACCATAACAGTGACGATGGCAGCTGAGACAGAGCAGTAACGCAATAAAACTGCCTAAATGATTAGTTATTATGGTCAGTCCAGCTGATAAATACCACCCACTTACCTTCTACACTAACTGTGATGAAGTCAACAAATGGAATTAATATGGGGTCCTTGAGCGCCATCTGCTGTCGAGAAGCGCAAAGTCTCTCAGAACAGTTATGAGAAAATCTGTTCTATTTGTAGAAATGCAGATCTATTTATTTTTTTAAAAAAATGTATTATTTGCTGACATTTATGTTGCATTTGTAACATATTTCTCCATCTGGGGATTAATAAAGTATTATCTTATCTTATCTTATCTTATGTATGTGTTCAAAAAGTACACTCCACACACATATCACTCCCATGTCCACTACATCAACTACACTAATATCCTGTTACCTAAATTAAGAAAAATCAATTCAAATCTAGGACCTCAGACGGTTCTTCGGTATGTTCCTCTAGGAAGGAACATTGGAACATTCTATAAGGAGTTATACAAAATAAAGAAAATGTCATTCTTTTAAAACACCAGAACCATTAACCACCCAAATAACCCTTTCTTCTCAGATTATACTTCTTCAAATTCCTTAATGTCCTTACCCGCTCAAAATCTGGACATGCTTCTTCATCTATATACCCATATACATGTGTAGAATAAACAGGGTTTTTGAATGGTTCTAGCTTTTTAAAGGCGTTCCTCTTTGAAATTCTGTTCCTCGTAGATCCTTTATGGATATACTGAAGAACCCTGTAAGGTACTAGATTTACTGAACTAATTAATTAGTGCGGGTGGTAATATATGGATTAGGTAACAGAATATTCATGCAGTTGATACAGGATGAGACAAAGGTTCAGAGTAGAACTATTTAAAAAAAAATAGAACCATTAAACACCCAAAGAACCATTTTTTTTTAAAAAAAGAGTATATAGTAGATACTTCTTCAAATCTCTTAATGTTCTTTTACTCGAAAACAGAACATCCATCCATCCATCCATCCATCAATTTCAGTACCGCTTATCTTACTGGGTCACGGGGAACCTAGAGCCGATCCCAGGGAGCATGGGGCACAGGGCGGGGTACACCCTGGACGGGGTGCCAATCCATCGCAGGGCGCACTCACATACACATTCACACACTACGGACACTTTTGGCATGCCAATCAGCCTACCATGCATGTCTTTGGACTGGTGGAGGAAACCGGAGTACCCGGAGGAAACCCCCGCAGAACATGGGAACATGCAAACTCCGCACATACAGGGCCACGGTGAGGCAAACGTGCTAACCGCTAGGCTGTTAATGAGTCCTACAAGGCTTCTACCTTCTTATAGGAAAATTTAACCTTGTATTTTTTCTAACAGTGTTTGATGATATAGAATTAGAAAACCTAATCGGGGGGGTGGGGGGGGGGGTGGATCCTAATCCTAATAAATAATGTGTAAGTTAGTTATGATTTTGTTTCCTTTTTGCGCTTATTTACTCTTGACCAAAAAGAAACTTTGATCAAGTATGGATTCTTGTATGGATGTGTTTGGAGTGAGCGCATGGCCCACAAGAAGTGTGTCACTCATGTCTTATGTAGGCTTCCATGTTCAGCATGTTCAGCTCTGGAGCTTAAGAAGAACTCAGATCCGTGGTGTATCTTCACACAGACACTCGTTCAGGAGAACGAGTGGAGCCACATTTGCCTCTTGGTGGTGCTATAGCACGATGTTCAATTTCAAAACTGTCAGACATCCTTCCACTTAAAATGTCAAGCTATCTTCAGTATGTTAGAGAATTGTTATCCTATATGCATACACAGTATGTAAGTCTTGGGCTTCCATGAACACGGTGGAACATACACAACCAAACTGGGTGTAATGTACACGGGACTACAATAATGCAGATAATAAACCATACAGCAGTATACAAAAATACAGTTTCAGTAGTGTGAAAAAGAACTATAAACTGTATACTGTATACAATATCTAATTATAATTCACACAGATCCACTCTATTATTAATATCATTTTATCATATGAAATATTATACAAATAGGGAGGCACAGTGGCTTAGTGGTTAGCACGCTTGTCTCACACCTCCAAGGTTTGAGTTTCAATTCCCACCTCTGTCCTCTGTGCATAGAGCGTACATGTTCTTCCTGTGCCTCGGGGGTTTCCTCTGGGTACTCCAGTTTCCCCCCCAGTCCGAAGATATGTGCTATAGGCTGATCGACATCTCTAAATTGTAAGTAGTGTGCAAATGTGTGTGTGATTGGGCCCTGTGATGGGTTGGCACCCCATCCAGGGTGTCCCCCGCCTTGTGCCCCGAGTCCCCTGGGATAAGCTCCAGGGTCCACGCAACTCTGTGTAGGAAAGCACTACAGGAAGTGGATGGATGGAAATATGATCGGAATATGAATTTTTGCAGTAAAAACATCTAGCTCAGCTGCTACTGACTCTCGCGGTTAATACTTAGGGATGCCTTTAAGTTAAAGGATCAAATCAGCAACTTTAAATAGTAACATATTTAGTACCCAAAATTTTTTAGGAATTTAACGCTGTCTTAAATTTTGTAAACACCTTTTACCAGAGCAACATACAAATGTACTTTGGAGTCTGAAACAAAACCATGTCCTCATGCTGGTACAAATAGGTCAGAATACTATCAAACTAAAACGTTGTTAGCCAAGACAGCTAGTTAGTACATTCGTCAAGTACTTGAGGATTATGATTTGTTATTCCTACTTTAAATAGAAAAAAAAAAAAAGGGATGTTTGGCGAGAACTTTCTTCAAAATCTTAGATAGACCATGTGTGCTGGGACATCGATTAATCTAAGCAATTAAAGAGTAGTGCATACTGTAGGCAAGTAGGAAATTAATCAGTGACAAGGCCAGTGGAGTTAGTATTTCAAATCTGAAGTGAATTATTTTCCAAATAAGGGCATGATGTGCTGAAGTCTTCTATACGTCGTGTACCACAGCAATTCACCACTCATTACAATTGTTGTTGTTTTTTGTTTACAATTTTTGTTGCACATCATATCTTTTTTACCTATGTATGGTCACATTTAATGTCGTGGAACATCTGCCAAACGAGTGAGTTCCTGTTATCACGTACACTGTAACATCTATAAACAGCCATCCGCACACTTAAAGTCATAAAGTCGACAGAAGATGTGGGCATGCTACCCCAGAAACCACAAAGTGCAAAGTCCTCCATCATGAGAACTTTCATATGTTGAAGTGTTGACACTGAAGACTCTTTCCAAAAATGCCAAATAAAGTCTCCTGATACGAAAAACGCACCATATCGATGATTGTAGTTCTAGGTTTCCTTTGAAATAGCAGCACTTTTTTATTTATTTTTTTATCTGTATGTCAAACATCTGCCATACAAGTCATTGTGAATGAGCTGTTACTATAGAAACGATAAAGGTTTAGGACAAGCGCATTAATGCGAACCTTGCAGGCGAACTTCTTGCAGGGGGTTGCTGTTATAGAAGAACCATCATCTGATTCTGAGCCATTAGAGTTAAGAATTTAAAAGTAGATCAAGGCTTTATGAAAGCTAGTTTGAAAGACTGACCATGTGTGTGTGTGTGTATATATATATATATATATATATATTGTCAGTCTTTCAAGCTAGCTATTAGATATATATATATATATATATATATATATATATATATGTATGTATGTGTGTGTGTGTGTGTGTGTGTGTGTGTGTGTGCGTGTGTGTGCGTGTGTGTGTGTTCTGAAATCTACTGACTCAGTGCCTTTTGCTCTAAAGAAAACGTTCATCCACACATCAAAAGGTGTGTTGAAGAACACAAAGCCCACGTGCTCTTATCATACTTTGGATCTTCACACAGTGCTAACAACATGACAGGTGTCAAAAAAAACACATCAGACACTGATCAGTGCATTGATAAGTGGGGCGGGGGAATTTTACGGAGAAACATTTACAGTTAATGTTTCCCTTTTTCTGTTTTTCTACAATGGAGCCTGACTCATTCGCTGCTCTTTATTAGTGCTGTACATGCACAAAGGTGTTAGATAAAAATGATTCCTGTTTCTTTTCCTTTGATAGATATATATATATATATATATGCATTAATCCTTTGAAACACATAGGTCTGACCCATTTGAATATGACTATAGAGTATTGATGTATTACTGTACACTAGCATATTGTGTATTAGTTCTTCAAAATGTGGGTGTTGGTACTTTTTCTATATTAGGATCTTATAGGGTTACGAAGTGTGAAAATGGTCCTTCCTGTGTGTGTGTGTGTGTAAATGTGTGTCTGTCTATGTGTACGTGTGTGTGTGTGTGTGTGTGTGAGAGAGAGAGAGAGAGAGCGAAGAAGAAGAAGAAGAAGAAGAAGAAGAAGGAGGCAACAGAGCGTGAGTAAGAGAGGCCGACTGAAAGGGAATTGGGTCAAAAGCTATACAAAGTCACAAATAAACAAATTCAGCAATAATTCTGTACACATTCCGTACAATCTAGTGGTCCTGGATGCTGACCATTTTGACAAACCAACAGTAAATAAGTGTTCGCGCATTATTCAAATATTCAAACGTAAAATCGTTTCCTGGAAAGCAAGTCTATGACGTCTTATCAGACAGTCTGGACTGATATGACTTTACCAACTGTTTCATTATTTGATGCATAAACCTGGTAAGGGCACCATGCACACATGTAGCAACAATTTAGAGGAGCCTGTTCACCTCCTGGCGTGTTTTTGTAACGAGGTTGGAGGAAACCAAAGAACCTAGAGGAAACCCTCATATAGAACACAGACAGGAACCTGAGTTGAGGAGTGTAGTGAACTGTGATGTGGGGTGGCACGGTGGGTAACCCAGAAGGTAGTATTGCTATTGATGTCTCCAGGGTCCCGGGTTTGATCCTGAACTTGTGTGTAGTAAACTGGCATCCCATCCAGGGTCTTTGCGTTCACACCTAGTATTCCCGGGATTAAAGCGTTTGCTGAAGACAAATCAATCAATGAATCAATGACGTGTTCTTTGGATACAGTAGTTAAGCATTCTTAGCTTCTTATAAGGTTCTACTTGGAACCCACTCGGATGGAAACACTTCTGATTATAGGGTTCTATAGAGAACCTTTCAGGGTTTTGACAAACCCTTCATGGCTTTGAGCACGTATGATGTGTGTATACTACTATGTAGTATGATTTAACTAACCCAAGATCAAATCTAAAAATAAATAAAGACTCTGTAATCACGCTGACGAACACGTTTGAGGAAGTGAAACTTCCGCTAACCCCGCTTGTCGGTAATACCAGTATGCTTTAGAAACGCTCACACTCCTTCCAGA
Organism: Ictalurus punctatus; assembly: GCF_001660625.3. Lineage (NCBI taxonomy): Eukaryota > Metazoa > Chordata > Actinopteri > Siluriformes > Ictaluridae > Ictalurus > Ictalurus punctatus. The sequence goes on along the minus strand of NC_030443.2, from coordinate 15,711,097 downwards.
GCTCATTGGTTTCAGTGCACACAGTTAGGACAGCACTGCGTGCGAGACCGAACCTGGATTACTGCGCATGCGTGGATTATCTCACACGCACAACAGGAGCAGTAGGCAAAAAAATGTGCACTGGTGCGAGCCGTGAGCCGGAGAGCTGTTAGTCATGAGCTAGAAGCTAGACAAAATTGGATGATTTTGAAGAAAAAACAATAAAATCAACCTAGCTCCCTTCCTTCAGCCCTGTTTGAAGGAGTTTATTTAACTGGGATTTCCCTTCAGAGATGCAACGCGTCCTTTATTTTGGTGCGTTTGTTCTTTTTTTTTTTTTATTATTCATTTCATCCAGAGGAATAATTCCTAGATGGTTATACATTTAAACGTCACATTACTTTTATTGTTATATACAGTAGGCTGTATCTTATGTGTTTCATTGATCGTTATGTATTTCTTCTATCTTCAGGCTTGCTTATGGGATTCATCTGGTCAACATGGACCATTTCTACTGCTTCAGCAGGTCAGTGGGACACAGGGTTGCCAGTGTGGGTGTTTTTTTTTACGCGTACTGAGTATGGAATTGAACCTGATCAGTTTTCGCAAAGATATCTTAACAGATTAAAATGAGAAATAAAAATGGAAATAAAAGTCTACGTCTGTTGTCTTTAACACAGTGGTCACTAAGCCTCTTCTTTGAGATCTACCTTCCTATAGGTTTCATCTCCAATTGAAGTCTAACACACCTGGGTTAGTTGATCAAGAACTTCTAGGTGGTCAGGTGATGCACAATTAGATTAGATTGTCTGGTGGGCACAATTATGGTCTTCAGGTCCAGGAGCAGGGTTGGTGACCACTCCCTTAACCTCCTTACCCTTAAGGTTGCCACAACTTGATACTAATATGTTAAGAAGACGTTTTTATTAAGCTTTTAAAACTGTATTTGGTGAAGAGGTTTCAGTGCAGTTTGATTTACTTGAAATATTGTTTTTACTTGAGTTTACTGTGCACAGTGGTGGCAACATTTTTTTTTTCTGAGGAAAGCAGCTAATGCACGATGAGAAAGTCCAGAGATGATGTCATATACCTATTTCCACATTCATTTATTCATCATGATTACTGGTATATCAGGGTTCGTGAAGAAGGAAGATTTTCATCTGGGATATAATAAAATAGAGCAGAATGTGGTTTTATCCGAATAGAAAAGAAAAGCTTATAATTGATTTCATCAATAATTTATCTCCTTTAGAGTGAAGACATCTTTAGTCTTGGCACCACAAACTAAACTTTTACACATTTACAAAATACTATGCTTTCTATCAAGAACACAGATGAAAAGATGTACTGACAGTGAGCTGTCGTGAAAGGTGAGTAGTAAGGAAACAATTAGTCACGTTAATTACTTTAATTACGCTTTAAGAAGAGAGTTTAAAATGGAGAATTTGGGGAATAATGGTGATCAGTGATTGGTCGTTGGGGATAATGGGTTCGGAGATTGGATGGTGGGAATAATGGAAATCGGTGATTGGTCGTTGAGAATAAGGTTGATCAGTAATTGGAAATTGGGAATAATGGTGATCAGTGATTCAGAATAGGGAATAATGCTGATTGGTGATTGGACATTGGGAATAATGGTGATCTGTGATTGGACTGTGGGAATAAAGGTGATCAGTGATTGGGCGGTGGGAATAATGTGTTCGGTGATTGGACAGTGGGAATAAAGGTGATCAGTGATTGGGCGGTGGGAATAATGTGTTCGGTGATTGGACATTGGGAATAAAGGTGATCAGTGATTGGGCAGTGGGAATAATGTGTTCGGTGATTGGACATTGGGAATAAAGGTGATCAGTGATTGGGCAGTGGGAATAATGTGTTCGGTGATTGGACATTGGGAATAATGGTAATCAGTGATTGGATGGTGGGAATAATGGTGATGAGTGTTGGACGTTGGGAATAATGGTGATTGGACTTCGGGAATAATGGTGATTGGTGATTGGACGTTGGGAATAATGGTGATTGGTGATTGGACGTTGGGAATAATGGTGATTGGACATTGGGAATAATGGTGATGAGTGATGGACGTGGGGAATATTGATGATTGGAAGTTGGGAATAATGGTGATCAGTGATTGGACATTGGGAATAATGGTGATCAGTGATTGGACATTGGGAATAATAGTGATCGGTGATTGAATGTTTGGAATAATAGTGATCGGTGATTGGTTGCAAGCACAGTTCAGTCAGGTATTGCACTGATGGCGAGTCGAGTGAACCTGCTCTCTCAATTCGTATATCTGCAGATATGATGTGAACTGGAGAGTCGTATCGCTTTCAAGACAGTCACCAACATGTGCTCAAAATGCTAGATTTGTCTCTTGGCTCTTTTTTGAATTAAAGTCGCTATAGGGCTGTAAAATCTAGAGCCCTATAGCGATCTCTAAGTTGACAACATTGACTGCAGCTCTTCAAGACCATCAACTCTCGCTAATGTCAAATGTGGAATTTCTCTCTGTATTTAATCTCAGGAAATTTGTCTCATTATATTTCTCCATGAAACATTTGTGGCAAAGATGATACCTAAATGAACCACAAGTGCGAATCCACGTTAAGATATCCCTGAGAGAAAAACATTGAAGAGAAACCTTTAAGCAAAGAAATTATATTCAGGGCAAACAAAGGGAAAAAATTAAGCGCAGACTTGGTAACTACAATGTACAAAGCTTCCCTGGTGGACTAGTGGCTAGCGTGTGTTGCTCTCACGGCCACGGCCCGGGTTCGTTTTCTGGGCAGGGAATCTACCCCGACCACTGGAGGGTTGCACGGGCCAGTGCACTCTCAGTGCCAGTATTCAATTCAATTTTATTTGTATAGCGCTTTTTACAATAGACATTGTCTCAAAGCAGCTTTACAGAAATATCAGCACGGTATACAGATATTAAAGGTGTGAATTTATCCCAACTGAGCGAGCCATTGAGTGGCGACGGTGGCAAGGAAAAACTCCCTAAGATGTTTTAAGAGGAAGAAACCTTGAGAGGAACCCGACTCAGAAGGGAACCCATCCTCATCTGGGTAACAACAGATATTGTGAAAAAGTTCATTATGGATTTATATGAAGTCTGTATGGCGTTAGGAGCAGCCGTAGTCCCAGCAGTCTGGAATTAAAGAAGATTTGAGCTCCATCCAGAGGCAGAAAGGATCTGGATCTCTAGTATCTCCATAAATTCGTGTGGGGCTCGGCGAAAGGAGAGAGGGAGAAAGTAGAACAGAATCTAGTCAGGGTAGGCTTGAGTAAACAAATACGTTTTAAGCTTAGACTTAAACACTGAGACTGTGTCTGAGTCCCGAACACTAATAGGAAGACTGTTCCATAACTGTGGGGCTCTATAAGAGAAAGCTCTTCCCCCTGCTGTAGCCTTCACTATTCGAGGTACCGTCAGATAGCCTGCATCTTTTTATCTAAGTAGGCGTGGCGGATCATATAAAACCAAAAGGTCGCTTAGATATTGTGGCGCGAGACCATTTAGTGCTTTATAGGTTAATAAAAGTATTTTATAATTAATGCGGGATTCCACTGGGAGCCAATGCAGTGTGGATAAGATGGGTGTGATGTGGTCGTATCTTCTAGTTCTAGTCAGGACTCTAGCAGCTGCATTCTGGACTAATTGGAGCTTATTTATATTCCTACTGGAACATCCAGACAGTATGGCATTACAATAATCTAATCTAGAGGTGACGAATGCATGAACTAGTATTTCCGCATCATGTAGTGACAATATGTTTCTTATTTTAGAAATATTTCTGAGATGAAAGAAGGCTATCCTAGTAATATTATCTACATGAGCATCAAATGATAGGCTGGAGTCAATAATCACTCCAAGGTCTTTAACTGCTGCACATGATGAAACAGAAAGACCATCCAGAGTAACCATGTGATCAGAAAGAATACTTCTAGCTACACGTGGGCCTAATAAAAGTATTTCTGTTTTATCAGAATTAAGCAGAAGGAAGTTAATTAACATCCAATGTCTAATGTCCTTTACACAATCCTCAACTTTACTAAGCTTATGTCTGTCCTCTGGCTTCGCTGAAACATACAACTGTGTATCATCAGCATAACAGTGGAAGCTAATTCCATGTTTACGAATAATTTGACCTAGGGGTAGCATATATAAAGTAAAGAGCAGTGGGCCTAAAACAGAACCCTGTGGAACTCCAAAAGTAACCTCAGTACACATGGAGAATTCACCATTTACATCTACGAACTGATAACGATCGGTGAGATAAGACCTGAGCCAGGAGAGGACTGTTCCCTTAATACCATCCTGGAAAGTTGGGAGGGTTGTGTCAGAAGGGCATCCGGCATTAAACTTGTGCCAGAATTGAACATGCGGACAGGTGATCCAGCCTGGCGACCCTGAACAGGAGCAGTAGAGAGAAGATGTACTTTTTAGTAAAGAGAGATGTGGATGTGGTGTACTGAAACTCTCACGTAGAACAGGAAGAGGAGGGGGTAGTTTCACACTCACTTTCCACTTAGCTTTACATACAGTAGTAAAGCTGCTTTCAAATGTATGAAACTGGGGCATTTTAGAAAATCGTGTGGGTGCTCTGTGTGTGTGGGGGGGGGTGGGGGGGGGGGGGTGTTTGTGAGCGATCATAGAAAGTATAAAATTGTCTTTTGAACATTTTGTAACTTTACTGATGAAAAATCCCAAAGGTATAATTTGATGCAGATGTGTGATTATATTTAGAAACCAATGTGTCATACTTCATTCAGTTTAAATGACCACTTCACCCTGGTCAGACTGGAAGACATTTACTGTAAAGTTTACTATATAATTATAAAAGTACATATATTTACACTAAATATATATACACTGTATGTTTTAATATACAACAGGATGTCCCAAAAGTCTCATTACATAGGGGACTATGTTTGCCAGCATCACGTCGGCTGTTTGTGGACGTACTGCCCTGAATAAACTATTTCACATAACAGATGTTTACATATAGACAACAAGACACAATAATAACTGAATTTACAGAAACGATCCAGTTCAAAAGTTCACACACGCTCGATTCTTAATCCCGTGTGTCGTTACCTGGATGATCAGCGACTGTGTTTATATGTTGTGTGAGAGTTCTTCATGAGTCCCTTGATCGTCCTGAGCAGTTAAACTGCCCACTGTTCTTCAGAAAAATCCTCCAGGACCTGCACATTCTTTACTTTTCCAGCATCTTCTACATATCTGACCCCTTTCCAACAAACTATATGATGTTCAGATCCATCTTTTCACACTGACGACAACCGAGGGACTCGTACACGACTATTACAAAAGGTGCAAACATTCACCGATGCTCAAGAAGGCAACACAACACATTAAGAGTCAGGGGGTGTAAACTTTTGAACAGGATGATTAGTGTAAATTGTTATTATTTTGTCTTCTGGGAAACATGTAAATATCTTATGTAGCTTCTGAAGGGCGGTACTAAATTAAAAAAGTAAAACCTTTAAACAAAATAATAACAATTTAAACCGATCATCCTGTTCAAAAGTTTACACCCCCCTGGCTCTTAATGTATCGTGTTGCCTTCTTGAGCATCAGTGAATGTTTGAATCTTTTGTAATAGTCGTGTACGAGTCCCTCGGTCGTCCTCGGTGTGAAAAGATGGATCTCAACGTCATATAGTCGCTGTTGGAAAGGAGTCAGATATGTAGAAGACTCTCACCCAAAAACGACCGAGTGCTGTATTATAAGCAAAAGCTGCTTTAACAACGTGTTAGTGAAGGGGTGTGCATCCAGGTTATTGTAATCTTTTTCTCTCTTTTTTTTCTTTTTTTCGTGTAAAACCATCCATCCATCCTCTACCGCTTACTCCTTCTTCAGGGTCGCAGGGGAACCTGGAGCCAATCCCAGGGAGCATGGGGCACAAGGCGGGGTACACCCTGGACAGGGTGCCAATCCATCGCAGGGCACAATCACATACACACTCACACACCCATTCATACACTACGGACACTTTAGACACGCCAATCAGGCCTGTCTTTGGACTGGGGGAGGAAACCAGAGTACCCAGAGGAAACCCCCGCAGCATGCGGAGAACATGAAAACTCCGCACACACAGGGCCACGTGGTTAGATTGGGTGTGATTGCTGTTTATCATTATTGGGTCCACGGCGGGATTCCAACCCCTGACCCCGGAGGTGTGAGGCAAACGTGCTAACCACTAAGCCACCATGCGCCCGCCATGTGGGGAAAAAAAAATCTAAACGGGTGTGTAGACTTTTAACATCCTCTGTAGGTGTTAAAACGTTCAGTGTAGTACACAAATTTTCCAACGAAACAGAACATTTTGGACAACATTCCTATATAATAATTGAATAGGGTTTTTTTTTGTCATTTATTAATTTATTAGTCGAGCATTCAGAGCGCATGTGCAAACCCAATAATGACAAAATCATTCAGTTAGATTCAATTCAGTTAGATTTCAATTTTTTCTACTAGATTGGATATGAAAATGGCAAATGCAAATGATAATGAGTCTTTATTGATCTCATATACATTACAGCACAGTGAAATTCTTTTCTTCGCATAACCCAGCTTGTTAGGAAGTTGGGGTCAGAGCGCAGGGTCAGCCATGATACAGCGCCCCCTGGAACAGAGAGGATTAAGGGCCTTGCTCAAAGGTTTAACAGTTGCAGCTTGGAAGTGCTGGGGCTTGAACCCCCGACCTTCCGATCAGTAACCCAGAGCCTTAACCACCAAACAAAATGCAAAATTGCAACCTTTTAGGATAACGTTACTGACAGCCTCTGCGATGTGACATGCAGAACATGCGTTCCGCCCTGATCTATGTGGAGTCTGCAGTATGTCTTACGCATCCATCCATACATCCATTTTCTGTACCGCTTATCCTACAGAGAGTCGCGCGGAGCCTGGAGCCGATCCCAGGGGACTCGGGGCATCCCGGGGGACACCCTGGACAGGGTGCTCATCCATCCCAGGGCACAATCACACACCCATTCACACACTGCGCACAATTTAGAGATGCCAGTCAGCCTACAATGTGTGTCTTTGGACTGGGGGAGGAAACTGGAGTACCCGGAAGAAATCCTCGAAGCGCGGAGAGAACATGCAAACTCCGCGTACACGGCGGAGGCGGGAATCGACCCCCCAACCCTGGAGGTCCGAGGCAAACGTGCCCCCGTGTAAACACTGCTATTGAATAAAATGCTGGCTAATATAATGAAGTTAAATAAATAGATAATAAATAGACCTAGGATTTCCACCTAATCGTTGGCTCTTTGGGAAATCCAACGTCAGCGCTTTCTCTGAGGAATTTCCTTTTCCTGAGGCTGTTTGAAGGCAGTACGAGATGCCTTATGCGCTTTTATTAACGGGCAACGCGTGCAGGCTGATCAGCCGATGCGGATTACATCACACTGCTTGATCTTTTTATACATGTAAATTGTGTGTGTGTATATACATGTCTTGTGTTCTCTATTGTTATTTTTCAGTGTTCTGCACATGCAGAAACATAACCTCATGTGAAACACAGTGTGACGTCCCTGAAGGTAATGTCATGTAACTGCATTGATAAGAAACCTTCAGCATTTCCATAAAGCAATTGTAAACGTAAGGTGTTTATAGTTGCGGCTCTTTTTAGGAGCGCACGGTTTCAGCTGCTTTGGACAACGGTCTCCAAATAGCATTATAAAGTACCAGTGCGTATGGAGTTCTGGACAATACGATAAATATGTTCTCTGCATAAATCAGTAAGTTGTTATGTTTACATTTGCATTTTTAAAATTGCTGTCGAATGCCCTTGAAAGTGGTTATTCATTTCCACACAACACAACCATTACAAAAGGTTACGTATGTTTCTATCGTACATTACGATACAAACATAACACGATACATTAAGACCCAGGGGGGTGTAAACTTCTGAACAGGATGATCGGTGTAAATTGTTATTCTTCTGTTTAAAGAGCTTATTTGTTTATTTAGTACCGCCCTTCAGATCACATATGTATCGTGTTGCTTTCTTGACAATCAATTACTGTTATAGAAAATCATTCGACACCTTCTGACCAATCAGAATTGGCCATTCAGCAGTACTGTGGTATAAATGTTTGTAAATGACCTTACGTCATCTATGACTATAAAAAAGGATGTAATGGGATGAAAACAAACGCTTTCTCTTGCAGGAGGAGATATCAGTCAAAGACTAACCCCTTTACTCTAATAACGGAGAAACCCATGACAGCGTTTGCCATGGTGCTGAGCGACGATCGGAAAAGATGCACCATCGCAAACTTCAGCAGCCATCCATTACAAATAAGTACGTTCGTTTTTGTCAGTACGTTCCATTTTAAATACATTTTCACCTTAATATTTGTCAATGATATGAAATAGAAACGGTTAAAGAATAGTTGTATAAGAATGCATAAAAAAAAAAAAAGCTAAACAAATATGTTTTTGAGATTATTCGTTTTATTGCTAAAGGTAACGCTCGTTGTGTTTCAGTACAATGTGGTCCACCTATCAATGTGACTTTCAGCAGAAGTTCTGGTCATTTGAATGTTATGTCTGAGTGGGAAGACAGTAATGTGAAACAGTATCGTTTGAAGTACAGGGAACTCAACGGGGATCACAACAACACTGCGTGGAAAGAGGTAAAGATAAAGATCAGTCTTCTGCCTATGAAACCAAGGCCTGTTTTGAATATTGGGAGAACCAAAAGGCGGTTAGGGGATATTTTTTTTTCAAGGTCACTCCATGCATTTCTATGTCGCCAAAAGTTTGTGGACACCTGAAAATCACACCTATTTGTAGTTCTTCCCACAAAGATGGAAGCACACAATTGTATAGGTTGACTTTATATGCTGGAGCATTATATTTTCTCTTCACTGGAACTGAGGGACTAAAACCTGTTTCATCATGACGATGCCCCTGTGCACAAAGCGAGCTCCATGAAGACATGGTTTGCCATGTTCGGAGTGGAAGAACTTGAGTGTCCTATGCAGATCCCTTGACCTCAACCCCACTGAACACCTTTGGGATGAAATGGAACACCGACAGCACCCCAGACCTCCTCGCCCGACATCGGTGCCTGGCCTCACTAATGCTCTTGTGGATGAAAGAACACAAATCCCCACCTTCACGCTCCAAAACCTAGTGGAAATCCTTCCCAGAAGAATGGGAAGGTGCGCACTATCCGAGGTAGAGTGTGGTTATACTGAATATCCACACACACGACTGCGATCCGGTGCGATTGTGAGTGCGATATTGCTTTTACACAACAGTTCAATCAACAAGAAAGTAGCATTGAGTAACTTACATTTCGGACACAGCGTGGACAAATGTTCTATTTGTTCTTTGCTCCGCTAGCGGAAATAGCTCCAGAAGAAACCACCCTCGCTTTATAGCACGTCTGTTAGCTGGCTAACTAGCTCACATTGATTTGTATATTCCTGTTAAAGGTGCTTCCGGTGAAACTGGCTTCCTTTTCATCATCGTCACCATCATCCAGACATATTTTTTTAATGTAGATACCCTGAGAGATCGATATTATTGCTCATACGTAGGGTGGAAAAAGCAAATATAGTGCTAGTTTGGGCCCTTTTTTAATGTGAAATAATTACAAGAAGCAGGTGGATCTACTACTTTCATGAAATGCTATGAAATGAACCATTAGCTTAACCAAGCATACAGTTAAACAGGCTTAACCTAGCAAAGGGAAATAGTAAACTAGCGCTGCTTAGCATTTACGATTCACAGATTCATTTCACTACCTTTTTTTCTTCTTCACATTTATCCTAGACAGGGGATTGGCAGGTCCTAGCATGAATAGTGAGATAACTTAGCATGTTCTATGCTAATACTTAGCTAATAAGGTAGCTAGCAAGCATTAATATGAACCAAAATAAACCCCAATATATAAATGTCTCAACCAGCATTCTGAAGACTAATTTCTGGGAAACTAATCAATACCTAGTTAGATAAAGAAGCTAGCTAAAGAAGTCATTTGACTTGAACTCAAGCCTAACATGACAAAGCACATTTTCTCATATCTTGCTCAACACCTTTTCATGTTTTTGAGGTATTCAAATATTGTGTCCCTATCATGACAGACCACTTTCGGTTCGATAGAAAGACAGCGTTCTCTAACGAGGAACGTGGGAACAGTTTCATGTGAAACACTCATTCATTTGAGGTGTTGAATGCTGTCTCTTTTTCCCCCCTCACGCTGTAGGTGAAGTCCCAGAACAGCAGACACAGCACCGTGGAAGACACTCTCTCTTCTCAATCCTATGAGATGCAAATACAGTGTGATGTAACTGCTATGTGTCCTCTTTGTCCCTTGAGTGAGATCATCAGAGTCCCACAAGGTAAAGTCCTAATATAGTTCTCAAAAAGTATAACTAAAGTACACAGCTCATTTTATAATCGAGTGCAGCTGAATACTTGAATCTGATTCATCAGGTGTTGATTAAGTTTCTATAACAGCAGCTCTAACAGTACTGCTAGATATAATGAAATTTGCTCATTCTGATAGTTGTTGATTAGTAGTACTCATTCATAGGGAGTAATATGGCAGATGCTCCATGAAATCTAATAATAATATCCATCCATTTTCTGTACCGCTTATACTTACTGGGTAAGGATAAACTTAACCAGGAGCCTATCCCAGGGGGCATGGGACACAAGGCAGGGGATCTCACATCTCACCACCACGTTCGCCTCACACCTCCAGGGTCGGGGATTCCCGCCGTGGCCCTGTGTGTGCGGACTTTGCATGTTCTCCCCGTGCTGCGGGGGGTTTCCTCCGGTTACTCCGGTTTCCTCCCCTAGTCCCAAGACATGCATGGTAGGCTGATTGGCGTGTCTAAAGTGTCCGTAGTGTATGAATGGGTGTGTGAGTGTGTATGTGATTGTGTGCCCTGTGATGGATTAGCACCCTGTCCAGGGTGTAACCCCGCCTTGTGCCCGATGCTCCCTGGGATAGGCTCTAGGTTCCCCGTGACCCTGAAAAGGATAAAGCGGTATAGAAGATGGATGGATGGATGGACTTTCCCTTCTATTTTGTGTCACGGACAGTCGTAAAAAGCATTTCACTACACGTCATACTGTGCATGATTGCGTGTGTGTGACAAATTAGACACTTTGACAATTAGACAAATTGAATTTGAATTCAAGAGAAAGAAAAATAGAGAAATTAGTGAAGGAACGACTATTTATGCGAATCATAAGAGACGACCAGAACTAACTTGTTTCACGGAAATTCAAACAAAGTACGTGGTTCTATAGCACTTATTAGAGCCTGCTATTATTATTGATTATTTAATAATATAACATGCCCAACATGCTATTATTAATAGCCTATAACGACATGCCCTGGGCAGTGGTGGCTTAGGCTCTGGGTTACTGATCGGAAGGTCGGGGGTTCAAGCCCCAGCACTGCCAAGCCGTCACTGTTGGGCCCTTGAGCAAGGCCCTTAACCCTCTCTGCTCCAGGGGGCGCTGTATCATGGCTGACCCTGCGCTCTGACCCCAACTTCCTAACAGGCTGGGGTACACGAAGAAAACAATTTCACTGTGCTCTACTGTATATGTGACCAATAAAGACTCATTATTTAATACATGACGTTAAAATATATATATATATATGTGTGTGTATATATATTTTTTTACGCAAGGTCCTTTTACTGAATCCTGTCTGATTGCCTGCTAGTTAGAGAAGCAGGTTCATAGAGGATACTTATTGTATGTTTGACCTATTTTTCTCACCAGAATTCGTAGATGCACCCGTCATAAAAGAAACTCATTCCTATCCGGTCCAACCTGGACAGAGAAAAATAACCGTGACGTGGGAGGTACGGGCTCAGCTGATTTTCTTCACTCTCCTTTCTAATGCGAAATACTATTTAGTCAACTGTAGGCAAAGGCATCACTGATCATTTAAAATAAATTAGTCCGAATAGGTTTTAGGATAGAATTTCCTTTTGTTACACTTTAGGTTCAAATGTGCTAAACGATTACATTTAGTATGTTCAGACATTTTCATATGGGTATGAACCGCTTATTTGTTTTCCATCGTTTTTCTCTTTGGCGTTTTTCAGTATGTGCTCAGTCAGGCAGTCGAAAACTACAATGTGACAGTCCAGAAGACATGTGGGGAACCTGCTAAAGCAGGCAGTTATTCCCTCAAAGCACAAACCGTCACTTTGTTTCTGAGCTATTCTGCCTACAAACTCAGCATCAGTGCCGTAAACAAAGCCGGATCATCGCCTGCTGCACACTTGCTCATAGACGCCGTGGAGGATCATAGCGGTAGGTCATCTCAGATATTCATAACTGATACTATGTGAGAGTATATGCGCATATATGTCATATGTGATATGTGTCATTTACTTATTTTAATAAAGGAAATTTGAATTGATGTGCCTGCACTGACACTAGCGTATATACCAGAGTTGTTCTTTATTATATATAACTCAACTCTATTTGTTTTGTCAACAGATTTGGACAGAGCATTTAAAGTTAATCTGATGGGTAATAACAGCTTCCGTCTTTTGTGGAATGACACGCTGTCCAAGAAATATCCTTGCTATTCTGTAGAGTGGTGGGCGAGCGATGAGGAATTAGCTTGTACAACCGTCTACACGAAGGAAAACAACCATACTGTCAGAAATCTCAACGGTACTTCATTTCCTGACATTCATTTTAAAAGCCTCTATGAACACGTATGAAATGGAATTACAATGAAACTGTGCATTCATAACATGTAATAATGCGTTCGTGATGCCGGGTACACGTTATTATAAATATCTTAGGGAAACAGTCACATGAAATAGGTCATATTTTAGGAAAATGCATTACACGTTATGTTTACTATGCATTTTGAGTGGTTATAACGCTTTATAAGTAGTGTTCTTGATTACTTACTGCCACAAAAGACTCGTAATTCAGCGTCGATTTGGTGTATAATTATTTATAAACCAAATTCCACTGACGTAGTCACGTGACGATAAATAATCCTGAACAAGGTCTTATGAACGAGGCATTGTAAACTCGTTAGGATGCGCTTCACTTATAATACTTCATTATAGTCTCGAACAAAATCAAAGAAAAGTATATGAAACATTGAAATCATGAAATATTTAATGAAAAGGCTGAGTCTTGTGCATTAAGTACTGTTATAATGCATTTTAATTAGTGCTCATAACACTGTATATATAATCAAGAGTGCCAAAAGACTCATAATTCAGTGCTAATAATCTTGAATATTATTACAAACGATAGAAATATCATCAGCCATGGTCCTGCAACATAAGGCCTTATGACTGCATTACAACCTGTTAAGAATGTGTTCATACTTCATTATAGATATGTATTAAATAAAAAAAAAAAATGTTTAAAATTCGAAGAAAACAATACGAAACATTGTAATATGTAATCGTTAACGAAATGTTTCATTAAAAGACATTACACTTTCTGTGTCTTACGCATCATGTCTAGTTATAATGCATTATAAGTAGTGTTAATGACATAATATCATCAATGCCGAAAAGCATAATTCCCTGCCTGTAATTGTGAATAATTTTTGATCATCCGAATTCCACCAACGTGGTGGTGTGGATAAAGATCAATGATCTTGAATAAGGCTTTATGCCTGCATTATAACCTGATTAGAATGTGCTCATCGTTCATTATAGAGAAGGCTTAAGGAAAAAGTATGCTCAGAAATGTGTACGAACATACTGTGGGGGGGATTTGTGAATATTATGTTCAAGGTTTTGCACACACACATACACACAAAAAAAAGTTGTTCATGTAGTTACGATTTCTACTAACGGATCTTTCAGACGGGTTTTTATAACGCACCGTACATTTTTCCGCTTGGAAGTATGTCTATCTTAAGCGGCGCTTTTCCTTTTGCGTTATGTGCAGTTGCACTTCAGCCCTATAAGAGATACCACTTCTTCCTGCATGTCAGGCATGAAAAAGAGACCTGCGACCTGAAGAATGTAAATAACAGCGATCTGACGTACGGAAGAACTCAGGTCTACCTCGCTGAAGGAAGTCAGTCCAGCTTCACACCATTAATATCACTGCTGTAGAACATAACCGTTGTCAAGACTAACCTTGGGATCTTCTTCTAATTAGCTCCACTCGCTGCTCCTGGGAATGTGAGCAGCTCTAACATTACCCAGAGTTCCTTTGTGACTACATGGAGCCCGGTGCCTGAAGAGGACGTGCGTGGCTTTCTACAAGGTTACATCATCCGCTACACACAAGACAACAGCAAAAAAAGTGAGTCAGCGGTTACATCCGTGAGATATTCATAACTCCACTCGGTAGCAAATCGCTGGCAAACCAGTAGTCATTTTTCTGTAAACTCCAGCAGATATAAAGAGCTAGACGTCTTTACAGCATCAGAGGTTATATAACGTTGGAAGGAGTCTCCAGTGTCAGCGTAATAATAATCAACTTTGGGGTGGTAGCAGGAACTCGGCTTTCAGTCGGGTCACATGACCATACCTCCTTGTGCTTCCATCCATCCATCCATCTTCTATACCGCTTATCCTTCCTTCAGGGTCACGGGGAAACCTGGAGCCTATCCCAGGGAGCACGAGGCACAAGGCGGGGTACACCCTGGACAGGGCGCCAATCTCCTTGTGCTTTATTCTATTTATTTATCATTTTTTTGGAAGGAGTCTCCAGTTTCAGAGATTTGTAACAGTCAGATGTAAAGCTGTATGTTTTCAGGACGGATAATGTTGCATTTTGCAGTTTCTCTGTAACGTTTGTCCTCATACACATTTGGATATGTTTTGACTCCTCGGGTGGCACGGTGGCTTAGCCGTAAGCACTTTGGCCTCGCACCTCTGGGGTTCGAACTATATACAGTATAAAGGCCCGATGGAAGTACCCTTCAAATCAAACATGTATAAACATGTTTATTCTGGATATGTGGATGTGTTGGCAGATATCACCGTGCAACCTAGCGTGAACAGCTACAAGTTGCTGAATCTGCAAAGTGGAAGTATCTACTGTGTGCAGCTGTCCGCATACACGTCTGCAGGGGAGGGAAAGCGGAGTGAACTGAAGTGCTTTGACACGTTGGGTAAGTTTTCCCATTCTAACACATCATGCAGTTTAGTGGTCTTGGATGCCTAAAATAGACATCGAGCCACCATTAGTTTTCTACCAACCCCACAGTTTAAAAATAGTGTTAGCACTGCTAAGCTGCAACTGTTAGACCCTTGAGCAAGGCCCTTTACCCTCTCTGCTCCAGGGACGCCGTATCATGGCTGACCCTGTGCTCTGACCCCAACTTCCTAACAAGCTGGGATATGCCAAGAGAACAATTTCACAGTGCTGTAATGTATATGTGACAAATAAAGGCTTCTTCTTCATTTATATTGTTTCCATTTAAAAACCGTTGAGGGTGCAACCCTTCGTACTCGTGAGCTTTGAAGACATATCTTAGTAATGGAGCTTCTGACTGATTTATTTATTTATAACAACAACTAGTGCGGTTTTTATGATTGAATGTATGCTTCCAGTGCAGCAGTACGGTTACAGGTTTCACAAGCTGAAGATTCTGTATTGGATGTGAAACGTAACTGAATATCTGGTTCCTCAGACTCGGTTTGGTCTATTGGTGGAATGATGGCAGGAGTCGTTGCAGGCCTAATTGCTCTGCTACTTGCCACTCATCTCTGCTTTCGGCTTTTGAAAAGGTTAAGCCCCGGTTTGAACATTTTTCCAAATTTAATCATAATGTTATTGCAAGAAAAAACTGAATGATTTGATACCAAACCTATTGCTATGACCTAGATCCAAGAAACTCCTATGGCCAAGTATACCCAACCCATGCAACAGTAATGCTGTACAGAAAATTGAAGGCGGTCAGGAACTGGTGAGTTTTAAGGCTCTGAACATTAGATGTATTGGAAGGATAAAAGTTTCACTTGATAATTCTGTAATTCTAGGATGCGGAGTCATTCTGGCACTCGAACAGTATTTATACTTCTGAGCAAGTTCTTGTTTTCTCGTATACTGTTCCAGCTCTAAACTGTCATTCCCGCACTAGTCTCTTTTTCTCTCACTTGACGTTAATAATAATAATAAGAAGAAAAAACAAAAAAACACACAGCTTGTCCTGTTACTGAGAAACCACAAAGTCCTCTGTTCTGAAGACTCTCCATTGGTGGGAAATGTACTTACTGCTACAGTGAGCTGACACCGGAGACGCCTCCCTCCCATGAGTGCTAAATGATCAGTCTCCTTACAGAAAGTGGCACAACGTTTAAATGTTTTCATTATTAAATAACGACACATTTACAAGTCCATTTAATTATTAGTCTTGGATTGTGTGTATCGTCCGTCGTACAAGGGCTGTTACTATAGAAGCGATAAAGTATTAGAAAGAGCACGATGATACAAGCCTGGGATTTGAAATACAGCCATCACTACTGTCAGAGCTGCAGTTACAGAAAATGAATCAACTCCTTCTGATCAATCAGGTTCAAGAAGGAATATTGTGAAATGTCTGAAGAATTTTTACGTACTGTAATTTGTTTCCTGGGATAATTTGTTTACTCTCTTCAGTTTGAGTTCCAAGTGAATCTCCTTCAAGATAAGAACCCTCAACTATTCAAAGAACCTGTCCATAAATGATGCAGCTTCATTATTATTATTATTATTATTATTATTATTATTATCATTATTATCATCATCATCATTATAATATATAATTAAAAAAAATTTTTTTTACTTTTATTGCAGAGTAACAGTATTGACATTTTCCCACATATGAAAACTCTTTACTCTTTATTCCTTTACAGGAGGTGATGGAGCTTCTTTGTAGGCCGAACCTCGAGGAGACGGAAGAACACGTGTCAGTGTTGAAAGTCAAAAAGGAGACACATTCTGCCTGTAACGTCTCTCAGGACTGGACCAAGGCCACCCTTATGCCTAATACGGCACCTCCCCCAGTAGATAACAAACCTCCTTCAGCGCCTACAATTTCAACCACAATAGACTCGACATCTAATGAGGCTTTTCCCACGGACAGTAATCATAAAGGCTCTACAGAAGACCCACCTGAAGGAGCGAACAACATAACGGACCCACATAGCGTATTAGGCACCGAGACTGTCTCCACAGCTGTAGCAAACCCAACAAGTGCTTTCATGAGCGACTACACCACCATGGAGCTTTTCCAGCAGATCACCAAGGCTGCGCCTCCGGCTCCTTCCAGCTCAGGCGCAGCGTCTTCAGATCCAGGACAGGAGTACCTTCAACAGTCACTCTCTTTGTCAGAGAAAACAAGAAGAGCTCCTGATCAAATATATCTCACAAATGGCACTGTAAATCCATTTCCTTAACTGCATATAAATATGTTAAGAAACCAATATATTGCCATAATAATATTTATACATATAAATAAACCTTGAGAGTGAAACCACTGCGTTTAAAGTACATCATCTTTAATATGTATTAGGGAATATTTATTCATTTCCAAAAATAGGTCAAATGTATGCACAGAATCACACTACACAGAAGAATATAGGTCAAGAACCATCACTTCCTCTTGATCATTTGAGGTTTTTTTTTTTTTTTTTTAAATTCATTTTTTAAAAAGTTTACTCCCCCTATGTTTTTCTAATGTTTTTTAAAAAAAAAAAAAAGAAGAGAAAAAAAAAAAAAAAAAAAGAAGTGAAATGCATCTTTGTTTTACAGTTCAAGAACAAAATACAATTCTAGGAAGGTAAATACGAAACACACATGGGCACGTCCTGCGATTAGACAACAATCCATAACAGTTTAAAAAGAAATTTTCCAGTGACTCCAGAACTGATTAAATGACGATGCAGAGAAGAATCACACGCGTGGAAAGAAATGCAAACGTTCCCCCCTTCTATTAATGTCACAACATACACTACAAACCTTCATTATTGAAATTAACACTTTTTTTTTTTTTTTTGCTTTTCTTATTTTTATTTAATCGTCATTTTGTCCTAAGGGTGTGCAAACATCTGTACTCAACTATATACAGTATACATACATGTATGGCCAAACTACATCTTTGACTAAACAAAACTATATAAAAAAATTTATTTTCAGGATCTTTGTAATGTTCCCAAATTTGGATGAGAATGTAGAACTCAAGTCAGTTATACATATTATATATACACACACGCACACACTTTTTATTATATATATTTGTGTGTGTGTGTGTGTGTATATATATATATATATTATATATTTTTTTACAGTCAGATATCACCAATTCTTCCTTCAATTTTAAAGACTTGCACATAAAACATGACGGGAAAAAAGAAAACCCAGCTGAAAAAATCTGACGGACGGTTTTAGTAACACTGTACAGTAATAGTACTGTATACCTCATCATTATTTACTGGTTTATGCAAAATACTGTGCAAAAAATACATCTAAAAAGCACTGACTACTAGCCTTGTTAATGGGTTACTGAGATAAATGCACAAGCTATATCTATGCTTTATAATTATACATAATATGTGCATCTTTTTCCCCAGGCACTTTTTACATACTATGTGTGTGTGTGTCCCCCGTATTTCCTTTAACATGTTATTACTAAGGTTATACTCCTAATAACTGAGGGCATTTGCATAACTATATCAATAAATGAGTGTAAAAGAAATGATCCCCTGGATTCTAGTAAAAAGTCAGGATATTAGATAGTGTGACGAGTATTGAGGCAGGTCCATGAGGTGCTTCATATCTAAAAATGACAAAACAGAAGAAAGGAAATAGAAATCTGGATCTATACACACACACACACACACACACACACAAGCATACAGGATATTTCAATATAGCTCTCGTACTATAAGTAGCACAAAGAAAAAGAAAAAAAAAAAAAAAAACAGTTTGAAGAATCTTAACAGCATGATTGAGAGAAAAAGAGAGAAAACACTGTACAAAGAAGAACATGAACATTTCAAGTATGTGAACCCTGGTGAAGTGTCGGCTCGCCGTAATTCAGTCAGTGGGTTTTACTCAGCTCTGGAGAAGTCCTCGCCCTCGTCTGCGTGCATGCTGCTGTACTCGCCGTTGTGATGGGCGTGAGGAGAAAAGTCTTCGCTGACACCTGATCCGCCCATGTCTTCACCATCGCTCTCGTAGTCCTGTTCCTTCTGCTTGTACCCGCTCTCCATCTGAGGGGGGGGGGAACAAAACAAAAAAAAAACAACATACCACACGCTGGTTAATGAAAAGCCTTTTTTCTACAGGGGTGCTGTCTATAAAGGAAAAAAAAAACCCTTGCTGTTATAGGAAAATAATCCATGATGGAGTAGTGTGAAAACGACATGAAGCGGAGTTACGGTTACTACCACCAAGCTGATCATTTCCTATGTATTATATTATTCTCCAGAGATGCACCGCTAAATTAATAATTAATGCAAATAAAAACTTGATTCTCTCCATTTCAACGAGTTGTTTCACAGTAACTGGTCTCAAACAGAAAACACATTACTCTAATTAACATGAACTCAATTCTGAAGATTAAAGTAAGATTTCTTAACTTATTGAATGTCATTAATTCATATCAACATGGACTGAAGTCTAAAAAACATCCTGTTAGTCTCACACTCACTCACCACAAACACAAGCATTTCAACGTCATCACTGAACATCAACCTGGTAATATACATCATCAACTTTTTTATATATTAAATTTAACTGGATATGAAATACACTACTCTACAAATATAATTTTTCTGTGCAACATATACTTTTTTGTCAACTCGTCTTCATTTAAATCTTTCATCTGTGTACTGGTGCTTTAATTCAGTTCGAGCGGCTGAATTAAATTCGAGCGGCTGAATGTTTTTTTTTTAGACTTGACGCTGAAACTCCTGCGTCACTCCTGGTGTAAAAGCTGATCAGTGCAGAGATTACAGAGATTACAATCTGCAGTTTTGTCATCATTCCACACACAAGACATCATCTTCACACACGGCATGAAATCGATGTGTTTTCCCGCCCTCTTTTGATTGACGGGATATAATCGGCCCTGATCGTGGGATGTTTTTAAACCATCAGCCGATGGCCCATAGCGTGAAAAATAGCCTTCATCGGCCGATACACCGGCGCATCTCTATTATTTTCCTATATAAAGGCGAGTCCCGAAGTGTTTTACACAACAATGATTTGTCAAGGCTTAAAACATTTAACATAATCGATGAATGACATTGTGTCGTCGAATTTTAATTTACATTTAAACCAAAAGCATCTCTCGCATCCCACATCCTTTTCCCTTCAGTGAACTCCCTTCACTGCCAGGTGAATTTTATAGATTTTTAAATTATTATTATTATTATTAATACAGTGGTGCTTGAAAGTTTGAGATAATAATGGTCTTGCATTTCCTCCATTTGTACACAATCTGTCTGACTGTGGATTGGTGGAGTCCAAACCCTTTACAGGACTCCAGCCCGATCAGCATCAACAACTCGACAGAAATCTCCTTTATTCGTGCCATGATATACTTCCACAAACATGTGTTGTGAAGATCAGACTTTGATAGATCCTGTTCTTTAAATAAGACCGCTCGCTCGCTCTCTCACTCTCACCTGATCGTAATTCCACTGATTGAAAACATCCGAATCTAATTTCACCTTCAAATTAACTGTTAATCCTAGAGGTTCACATACTTTTGCCACTCAGATAAGTAACACCGAATCATTCTCCTCAATAAATAAATGACCAAGTATAATATTTTTGTCTCATTTGTTTAACTGGGTTCTCTTTATCTACTTTTAGGACTTGTGTGAAAATCTGATGTTTTTAAGTCATATCCATGCAGATATACTGAAAATTCTAAAGGGTTCACAAAATTTCTAGCACTACTGCAAATCTGCCCTTTTCTTCGTGCTCGATCTGACCTTTCAGCTTTAGCTGGAAAAGCAGAAAAGCGTACTTTCCTGCGTAGGTGTCTCTCATGTCGCAAGGGTCATAATTCATAACAGCTATGCTATCTAGGCTAAATAGTATACGCCGACACCTCCTGTCTTTTAAAACCGATGAGTTTATCCGATAATAAAACCAAACAAGAAATGTTTGCTCCAAGGTGCGCTTCCGCCAAGAATAAAAATCTGTGTTCTGAATCAAACCGACGGATTGGAGACCGCAGTTTACTAGGCAGAAACGTTCTGACCCCGATTCCAGAGATAAAATCATGTTTTGAAGTATATCATCAAAGTGGTATTTTTCCTTTGAAGTAGACCATGACAGCGGAACTGATTGTAATCAGTCACGTAAGTGAAGATGGTGAACGTTATTTCCAAAGAATATCTGAAACGATTAACTTATTATTGCCTTACATCTAGAGCACCAGAGTCACAGATACTGCCGCATTATCCTGCAGGGTTTACTATGGTTTATCTTAACCTGTAAGGCGCTTATCTCTGACGGTAAGCTCTGGGCAATGAGGCTAACGACAGTGCTGAACATTGTGTGTTTAAATGCAAATTGTACTTCTAATAAACAGGTTTGGGGAGTCAGGATACAACAGAGCTGTAAGCTGTTAGTTACGTCAAAAAAACAACAACAAAGTAATCAGATTACAGGTATGTTCTGCAAAAAAATGGCAACACTATCAGGATTACAATTTTTTAAAAATTATTTAAAGAACACACACAGCTGATTGATTACAGTTCTGGTTCTCTCTTGGCAGTCGTGACTCACACGAGCAACGTCCTGGTGCACGCGCAAATAAATTTCACGCAAAGTTAATTAGGCAGAAATGAACACAAAGTGCTGTCTGAAATGCTTTTGTTAGGGTGACCATACGTCCTCTTTTTCCCCGGACACGTCAACTAAAATAGTTTAATTTCATTATGATGTGCTTATGGTCTAATACTGCATCATGTATGCGCATGTTTGCATTGCTTTAACCCCTCTCTGTAAGTCCCGCCTTCTCACACACCACTTTGTCGATTATAAAAGGCTTGCAGCCAACTATCGGCCAAAATTCCTGCCTCTTAACCAATAGCCTACTCTCAGTGAGCACGTGAAGGTGAAGCGCTGTTGTGTTCAGCGTCAAACAGTTGCTTGAACTACTACTCAACGTTTAAAAACCTCAATCAGCAGCCCAACAGTGGCTTTCTGGTGGTCCTGAGATGTGAAGGTACATTCGTGTGAACGCGTGCATATGGAATAAATCGGACTTCATACGTATGTATGGTTAGCGCGTGTATTAGTCTCACCTGTTTGGACTTGGCTTTGCTCTTCTGCCTGTCCGAGTCTCTGCTCCTCCTCCGGGATGTTGATCTCGCTCTCCACTCCCTACCGCTGTCCCGCCCAGGTTCTCTCCTCCGGTCTTTCTTTCCTCTGAGGGAACGAACAAAACATTAAACCTCCCAATATTTTACAGGAATACTTCTCGATCATGCCGTGTCCTTCTCGAGATAACCTGCAAAGAGCATGCTGGATTTTACCTTTTTGGTGATGGAGACCTTGCTTTCTTCCTTACAGATCTGGAGCGTGATTTGCTCCTCTTCCTGTGTCCCCTGTTTAAAAAAAAAAAATGTAAAAAAAAATTTAAAAAGGCTTTTTACCCCTACTGTCTTTTTTTTTTTTTTTACCGAGGTATCATTATCTAAGTGAATAAACATAACGTTTTGCTGACCTGCTGTTGCTGGGGGATCTCGAGGATCCTCTGTAACCTTTAAAAGGCATTCTTCCCTTTTTGTCCCTTCTCCTATCGTCAGCATCAGCCCCCCTCCTCATCTTCCCATCCCTGTCTTTCCGCCTTTCTCTAACAAAAAGACAAGTTAAAAGTCATTTTTTTACAAAGAAAGGCTTTGTGATTCTTTTCCAAGCTGACATTCAATCCTGAATGAGACAAGCCTGAGTGAGTACAATTCCAAGTACAGTCAGCGTTTACTCTAACCTGGAGTGTGAGCGGCTATATCTCCTGTCTCTGGAGTGTCTCTTGTGCGAGTCAGCCGTCCTCCTCCACGCGCTCTGAGACGGCCGGCCCCTTCCACGCAAAGCAAAATCAGATTAGATGCGTGGGACTCGTTCAAATATGTGAAATAAAATCACTGTTCAGAAGAAGCGTGGTCTGAAGAAGTGACACAAAAAGCCTTTAAACTCACCCGTGTCTGGATCGGGAGCGTTTCCGTTGCGAGCGAGAACGGGAATGAGAGCGAGATCTGGAATGGGACTTTCTTGATCTCCTGGATCTGCTGGAGGAGCGCTTTTTGTCCTCTACTGTATGCGACAGGAAAGACATGTCCTTCAACGCATGCATCGATTCTCAACACACAGGTTAACACAGACAGATTATACAACAATCAAAGCCTGTGATTAAGAAGAACCTGGCTCGATGGCTGCCGCTATGGTGGACTGAGCCTCTCTCACGCGCTTCATCACGTCCTCCAGTTCTTTAGCAGCAGCCTGAGGAGTCAGCTCCGGAGGCTTCACAATGGCGTTGTTGGAATGGTTGATCCTAATATTACACAGAAAGAATTTAAAGCTGATACAATAACAAGCAGGGTCACGTGAAAAATAATACATCCAATAATAATAATAATAATAACACTAACAACAGTTTTACTTAACTGAAACATCATCACAACATGTGTGTGTGCGCAGATGGAAAAAGACATGACTCACTTTAAAGGTCTGTCCCCAAACATGACTCCGTTGAAAGCGAGCGCTCGAGCCACACAGTCCTGGTTGGCAAACTCCACGAAGGCAAAGCGCGTCGGCTGAGTCTCGTCTCCTGCCATGCGCACAAACTTCACCTCGCCGACCTGCCTGAAGAACTCCAGCAGCTGGTCTGCCGTGGTGGTCTACAAGAAGAACGCTCAGAACGTTACTGAAAGACGTTCACGCCGTCTCGAGAGTTTTCACGGCATTACCGAACGTATTCGCATCCGGTGTTTGGTGTTATGTGCAAACGATCCAAAATCCACAATTAAATCTAAACGGAAACGAAGTCGAAAGCAGGGATATTGCAGACTGAATAAAAGATGACGCTTTAGTGGATACCTGAGAATTGAGATTGCCGACATACACCGTCCTGCGGATCTCGTCGATTTTGGAAGGGTCCACGTTGCCCATGATGGGGGGTTGAGAGGAGATGGCGCTCAGCGGCGAGTCGAGCCCGAGGTGCAGTGGGGCCCGTGCTGCCAGCGGCAAACCCAACTGCTAAATTACGCAGAATCTCAATCGTTACAAGTGAACGCAACCTTCTGATCTATTTCGTTAATTCATTCCAAGCTCAGACACCCTGAATCGATGAGAAAGTGTTCTTACATTTACAAAATAATCAGATAACTCTCCAAAACCGTTTACATGGAGAAACATCATCATCATTGAACTTCTTTAAACAGCAAATCTGGCTTTGTGCTTTTCTCCGATCTGGATTGCTGAAGAACTCTTCCCTATGCTGCGTTCAACTCACCTCGTAACTAGTAATGCACAGGTTGGAATGATGTCATTTTCGATCTTACCAGTGGAACAAAAACACCGATGCCGTCATGCTCGTCATGTTTATCAGGGTTTTCACTACCATGGAAACGCTTAGGTACAGTGCCCAAGGCTTTTCGTAGAACCGAATGAATGCAAAAAGGGTGACATATCAGAATGAATGTTTATTAAAAAAATTTTTTTAAAAACTGAGACATGGCTTGATCTCAAAGAGAACGGTAAGCTGGCACCAGGAACGACCTGCCAATCAATAAACAGTGTTTGGACGAACGTTTGTGTGATAGATGCTCATCACCAAGCTAATTAAGCAGCTGATGTGATATTTCTTATATTATCTTATATAAGATAAGCCTCGACAAAGAACAAATGAAGTATAAACTTTTTTTTTTGTTAGGGAGTATTTCTCGTGGATGCTAATGATAGTGAGCGCAGATAGAGAAAAGATATAACTAATTTGAAACTAAAGAAATGGCTAACCTAGCCATTAGTTGACGTTACATAAAGATCCCCCGAAAGAACTAATGTTAGTATCTCACGTGGCTTGGTAGCTTTAAAATAAATAAATAAATAAATCAGGCTGTGTTCATATGCAACGTCTTTTCCTGATGAAATCCGCTGGTCAAAGTGGGACCCAACCCCAATTCCAAAAAAGTTGGGACGCTGTGTAACGTAAATAAATACCAGAATGCAATGATTTGCAAATCTCATAAACCCGTACGTCATTCACAATAGAATACAGAAAACACTTACATTTCCTCCTTACACTTACACATTTCCTCAGTTGAAACGTTTGATATGTTTTCTATGTTGACTTGTGAAGAACATATGGGTTTCTGAGGTTTGCAAATCACTGCATTCTGGTTTTTATTTACATTTCACACAGCGTCCCAACTTTTTTGGAATCAGGGTTGTAAAATACGCCGTTCCAAAATGCAGCTGAGAGCGCGCCTAAAGCAGCTCAGGGTCGATTGTGAAAACACGGTCTAGTCTATAGGACTATTATGTAAAACAGGTGCTGGCCATTTCAAACAAGATGTTACATGTGATCACAGCTTTAGGTAGTTTCGTCCTCAGACACCTGTGGGTTGTGTGGTATTTCCCGCAACCGGCCATGACAGAAATAGTTTTCGCAGTGTAGCGTGAGAACTGCTCGCAGACAGCGATGCAAGACCTCGTCTCACGTAGTGCGAGTCGCCTCGCCTGCCTGCAAAATTAGCATTTTTTAGTTTTGTAAAAGAAGTTGTAGCATATTTTGCCATAAATTGTGAATAACTTATTACTTATTTGTGAATATATATCATTACATTAAGGCGATACATATTTATACCTTGACTCACAAACATTTTCATTAAATCTCTAATGTTACTTGGTGAAATTAACAGACTTACTTTCGACTGTAAGTACAATACGGCTTTCTTTCACTAAACATAGTAAGGATGATGGTCCAGAAACAATGTGAAGAAAAAAGAAAAACTTAAAATAATCCCCCCCCCCCCGGGGAAGCAAATATGTAAGTCTCTACACTGACTGATCTACAGCAAACGCTAGTATATACAGTATATATGAGGTGGCGTTTTGGTTGGAAGTTGGGAATTACAAGTTGTGTCAGCGAGTCGAACGCAGCGTTATCATCACTAACTGACCTCCAAACACAAACTTACATCATCGGAATTAACTACTGAAGAGAAGATATATTCTGAGGTACTTTGGTTAAAAAGGAGAAATATCTGCTCACGTTCTGCAGCGGGGCAGGGCTGGGGATGGGCAGCAGTCCTCCGCCGGGCATCAAACTGGGCACTGGGGCTGCGGGTGCCAGAAGGGACAGAGCCTTGGCTTCCTCTGGGATCTTTCCTACGGGGCAAGTGACCTGATGTGAGAGCGAGCAATGGAGAGCAACAGCACTTTCTCCCTTCTAAATGCACACAAGAGAGAGGAGATCCAACACCGATCATACATGAGCCTGTCACTAGTCCAATTTACTAGCACAGCTTTAACCTTGTTCACTTTACTATTGTCCTAAAAGTAGCATATATAAACCAAACAAAAAAAAATATATTGTCCTTTTCCTTCTTTTAAAAAAAAAAAAAAAAAAAAAAAAAAAAAGGAAATAAAAAAAAAAAAGAAAGAAAACTCAACACAAATGTAGAGAATGAGGTAACACTTTGTGGTATATAGGTCACCTGTACTGGAAACATAATGGGCATGAACCATACGATATCATGCATGGGCGCTTTTCTCCTTGGGGCAATCGTGTCGCAGTGTTGGAAAGGGTGTGCAACACAAGACAACCGTTCATGTTGGCTGCGTCACTAATAGCACACAGAACATCAGATACAGAAGAGAAGAACATTTTAAGTGTCTTTCAAAAATCCCGTCTCTCCCCCCTGTAAAAGTTTAACTCAGGGGGGGGAAAACATTAAAGCAGCTTCCTTTTCTTTCTATTAACTCTGCTAGTCTAATTCATTCTTGCATGCGCCGAGTGAAAGACTGTCTAATAACTGATAGTGTTGGGTGAGGAAAGCACGTAGATAGATTAGAATTGAACTGATTCAATAAAAAAAAAAAAAATTCTGATTCCTTTTAAGCAAATAGCCAATAATCTGTAACTTCCTTAGTTCTTAAGTAGAGGTTAATTCAAGTTAATATAGTACTCATTTGTGGTTATCATACAGGATCCTTAAGTCAAAGTGAAAGCATGGCAATGCCGACAGAGAGAGAGAGAGAGAGAGAGAGAGAGAGAGAGAGAGATAGAGAGAGAGAGAGAGAGAGAAAGAGAGAGAGAGATTAGACACAGAGATCAGAATTAATCGCCAGCCACGGCTGCCTGTGTACCGTTCAAATTCCCCTCCATTACTGGATGCCAACCTGGACAGCTTTGAGAGACACGCAAAAGTGGACAACTGCATAGGGAAGAGGAGGAATGGTGGGGACTTGGGGACAGAAGAAAAAAAAAAAAAAAGGAAAAAAAAAAAAAAGAAACAAACACAATGAAATATGCAACAGCCTCTTCGAAGAGGCAAGACACAATGTCAGAGAAAAAAAAATAAAAGAGACAAAAGGAAAAGAAACAGAAAAAAAAAAAAAAAAAAGAGACAAGGTGTCCATCTTGGAAGGTTCAGCGGCTACGCTCCTGGTCACAATCCCCCCTTGAAGGCAGCGTGGGCCCCAGCGGGTTTAGTGGCTTGGAAAACAAAGCCTTGAGTCAGGCTAGTGTAGTACTGTAACGCCTGGGCCACTCTAGTCATCTGATATGCACACATAATCAACACAGAAAAAACATACAGAAACCAAATTAATTAACGCAGTAAGCCATCCTGCACGTCACGAGGACAAGCAATGTTTTGTTGTGTTTGTTTTTCTTTTTTTTTCAATTCCAGGGACAGATCAGCTCATTTAGGATACCATCGTTTATTAACAACACTGCATACTTTTTATTTCTTCATTTGGGTCAAAAAAAGAAATAAATAAAAGGAAAAAAAAGAAAAGAAAAAAGAAACAGGTTGGTTAGATAGGCCTAGTTACTCACGTACAGCCATGACAGAGTGTCTCACAACATTACCACCACAACACACACACACACACACATGTAGCCTTTAATCATAACCTTGAGCGCAAAAAAAAAAGTTAATTTTTTATTTTTTTTAAATCACAGACCACCTTGCAATACAACCGGTCCACATAGACACAAACATTATTACATTTTAATTCTTGATCAGGAAAAAGCAAAAAGGCTTCGTACACCTACAGTGCTATGAAATAGAGTATATGTGCTTTAACCCATTAGTCGTGTTCTATAGCAGGGGTCGTCAACTGGCGGACCGAGCGCGGTTCAACGTGGTGTTTTGGCGGATAAACCCGGATCATACCAATCGCTGTATTAAAAATCAAAACAAAAAAAACCTATTTTTAAATGGCCGTAAGGTCTAGTATTTTTTTAAACACGACTTCCGTAGCAGATCCTCATTTCACCCGGTCCCGCCCGGATCACTGAAGTGTACGCGAACTCAAGCGAACCCCGCGATATTCGGAGGAGCTTGCAATTTTTCAGAATTAACGCGGGTTTTCCGCAGGTTTGTTCCGAGACGCGTCGCGTGACGTCATCACGACGCGCCTCTTCGATCCACGTGCGTCGAACATGAGTACAGAGAAAAGGTCGTTTACCAAACAAACATTTTAATTTATTTAATTTCGCCAATTCAAATAAAACAAAAAAATACATTAAAAAAAAAAAAAAAAAAAAAAACACAACACACAAAAATCCGCAAATTTAGAAAAACGCCGTAGCGAAAAATCACGCGCTTTTGGCTGCGACAGTCACAAAAAAAACTCGTATGGACTCTTCAGCCAATCACGTGCGTTTATGCAAATTATTTAGCAGAAGGCAGCTCATCAAGAAAGGGGCATTTTATAAACTTTTTTAACACAGATTATTATAATCCTCTGGTCTGATTAGAGAACTAGCACGGCTAGTTATAAATAAATAAACAAATAAATAAATAAAAAGTCAACGATGGTTACGATTATGACGACTAAAGCCCTATTCGGACTGGATCAGTTCCTCAGGGGGGACATCTGAAATAAGTTTTTACACATCTCCTCTGCCCAGACGGCAATAAAATGACCACAGGAGGAGCGAGTTTCTAGCGGGTTGTACTTTCGACGAACCCGGATGTCTGCGTCACGTGGCCGTACGACCTCGCTCCATTCACAACATGCCGTCCAATCGGTTGAGAAGACGCAGGCTCTCTTTTCACTTTGGGGCGAAAAGACGTTAAAACAATATTCACAAAATATACAAGACGCATCCGTAATCTCGTTTCACGACTCGGGAAGTGTTTAATATCTGGGCCACTGACACGTAGCAGCAGACAAAGTAAAGGCACAGGAAAATCACAAACGTGTATCCGGACGAGAATAAAGCGATCACACGGCCTCCGAGGGTGGAGGGAAAACAGTAAGTGATAATCTGATATCGGAATGGGAATAAGATCATAGAGGAGAACCTGTAAAATTTAGGAAATGACCCCAGGACCGCATGTAAATTGAATCCGGTCTGAATAGGGCTAAAGTTGACTGGACAGAAGCGAGTTTATTCACTGCTTCAAGTTTAAAAACACATCAACGTGATGCACCAGTGTGAAAAAACCCCCACACAACCATTTCAAACTGATGTCCAGCCTTAAACATCATTAATGGTTACGCGGTAAAAAGGAAACCGTCACGTCGCTTATAAAAACCTTTTGTAAACAAGGAATTTTACATAGCTGGATGAATTTGAGCTGAATACCCCTGTTATATAGAGACAGTGAATGGTTGCACTGTGAAATTAATGAACTACGCATAGCTGAGACCATCAAACATATTTTATGTACACACACACACACACACACACACACACACACACAAGCTAAACAACATCGACATCAAGTGTCCATTTCGCTATTACACAACTCAAGCTTCCCGAATATAACTCCATCCACTAAATATACCGACAAAACACAAAGAAAGCAAAATGTCAGACAAGACAAGTGATTCTGCAGGAAACCCTTCAAGCCTTCTGTGAATATAAGAAACAGGAACGTTACCGAGACGTTACTAACCTTCTGCACATGGCACAACAATTAGAGCTCTGTCAATAAACACAGTATTGGTTAAATGCTGGGCCACACCAACACTACTCGGCTCCTGGTACTTTATGTAACACACTTTGGATGAGAAGGAAAGTGGCGTGTGGCTGGAAAAGAAGAGAGACAACAAAATATCAGTCAAATATTTATTTTTATACGGAAGATTTTGATCTTTTTTTTTTTTTTTAAAAGCATAATTATGCATACACTGATAGATTGTGAACTAGCATATACCGAGCCCTTTAATAGGAACACCTGTACTCTTCTGTGCTCGTTCATGTAATTATCCATCAACCAATCACGTGGCAGTGGTCACAGAATGGTGCGAAAAACAAAAAACATCCAGTGAACGCCAGTGCTGTTGTAGCTGGCACCAAGAGCTTAGCAGCAGATCCTTTAAGTCCTGTAAGTTGTGAGGTGGGACCTCCATGGATCGGACTTGTTTGTCCAGGACATCCCACAGGAGCTCGATCGGATTGCGATCTGGGGAATTTTGAGGCCAAATCAGCACCTTGAACTCTTTGTCGTGTTCCTCAAACCGTTCCGAACAATTTTCGCAGTCTGGCAGGGTGTATAATCCTGCTGAAGGAAGTCACTGCCGTTAGGGAACACCATTGCCATGAAGGGGTGTACGTTAGTTATGTCCACAATGATGCACTATACACTATGTACTCAACCGTGTGGAGAATTAATTTAATAAGGTTATTTTTTATTCAGCATCGGAGCCTGATAGCCCCATCACCTCCGCGACGTAATTAATACGGCGACAGTTCAGTGCATGACGTGTGCAACATTCCACACTTCGTTTTTCCGGTTAATTAAAAAGTGCATCATCCGGGCATTTAAAGTGTACTTTTTCTATTTGGACTTTTCAGTGTGAACACAGTACTTGTACTATTTATTCTACAAAACGGCATCGAATAGCGCACGAGTACGAGAATTGGGACGTACTTTTGGTCTGCAACAAATGGCGCTTTCCTACCGCACGGTACGGTACAGCTCGACTCGACTCTGCTCGCTTTTTGTGGGCTTTCCACTGCAGATAGTACCTGGTACTTTTTTTTAGTACCACGTCAGGAGAGGTTCCAAGCGAGCCAAGCCGATACTGAATGTGAGCCACGCGCTGATGGAGTAGGGAGTCCTCCTTAAAGAGCGGTTCTGTATTGTGCCTGAATAAAATGTCACGTAATACATCCTCTGCGTAGGTAATATTCTGCTAATTGAAAATGATGCATCATTTATCTCAATACTGATAAAATTACAACAAAGGTTTCTGTCTTAGATTTTTACATTTCGCTTGTTAGCGATTTCCAATCGGGCGTTTATTGAAGTCGCTCCTGACGTGGCTGAATCTAACTTAGTTGTATCGCACACTACGGAGGGTCTAGAGCGCCGTTATTTTACATCCTTAATAGGCTCGGCGTTCAGTGAACAGGAAAGGCGTTTGGAGTACGGCCTGAGCGTGTATTTGTACAGGGCTTCGATAATGCAACATTATTCCTGCGTGAAGCCGAGTGGAAGATAGCACCCTTGTTGAGAGCACGTCATCCTGAACTGGTTCAACGAACATGACGATGAGAGCGAGATCAGCATACTTGAGTACCCTAAATCCAGTTTCCAGATCTGAATCCAGTAGCGCATCTTCAGGATGTGAAAGAATGGAAAAATTTGTCAACATGGAGCAGAAACTCAAAAGAATGTTTCCAGCACCTTGTGGGATCCATGCCACGAAGAACTGAGGCTCTTCTGAGAGCAAAGTCTGGTAGGGCGGTCCTACCTATTAGTATTGTGTTCCTAGTAAAGTGGCTTGCCAAATACTGTGCATTATTATTATTATTATTATTATTACTACTACTGTGTCTTAGCTGCGACTTCGTCTTATTCAGATGTGTCACTTTGAAGACGGTTCCTAACCAGCTAATTCTGCTTCCTTAAACTGTACCTCTTTAGACTAACAGACATTAAAGGGTTAAAGTAGTTTTTAGCAGCAAATTATTAACTTTTTTTTCCTGACTGGTGTGTAGATCATCTAGAAGCAAAAGACTAAAAACCTTACAGACTGTTTAGAAATTACATTTACTCAAGTCCCAATAGGACAAAATACCATATTTGGTAAATATGTCTTCAAGAAACAAGAATT
The DNA here is from genome assembly GCF_001660625.3 of Ictalurus punctatus. Lineage (NCBI taxonomy): Eukaryota > Metazoa > Chordata > Actinopteri > Siluriformes > Ictaluridae > Ictalurus > Ictalurus punctatus. The sequence continues at coordinate 15,678,846 of NC_030443.2, read as the reverse complement.
ACAAGAAACATTTCTGTATTTTATTTTCAATTCTGCTTTTTAGTGCGTAATTCAATTTGTAGTGTAGATAAATGTGAACGTTATATAAATATTACGCTAGCTACATGCTAACAAAGCTAATTAGTGTTCAATCTGTTGTGGAGAAATTCGTGTAGATTTTTTTTATTAATATTTTGTAAAAATATGTATATTTTTTTTTTCTAGAGCAAAAGCCTATGCGTTTAGTAGACTACTCCAGGAAATGTATAATTTAAACCACTTTTGCCCAGAACAACATACATGGCCCTATAGCTTGCTTGCTAACACTCTATGTACAGGCCTGCACATCCTCGGTGTTTCCTGATTGGCGTAGCCCAACAGGCATGCACTTACTCTGGAGGGTAGAGCCGCAACTCCTCGATATCTCCGAGGAAGCCGAAGAGAGTTCGCATTTGTTCGCTAGTGACAGACGAGGACAGGTTGGTAATCTGAATTACCGTGGTACTCGGCATCCCGTTCATTTCGTTCAAATGTTGTGCATCAAGTAAAGTTCTACATATATGTATATACAATCGCCCGGAGCCAGCGTGCTAACATGCTACACAGCATCCAGCTCACTGCACTTTCCCTGATGTGTCATTCGCGAACGAGTCGGCTCTTTTAGGTCAACATTGAAAGCTGACTCGCATTTTTGTTGTTGTTGTAAATGCAGGTGATGCCTTTACTCTAGCAGTGTCATTTATTAAACTGTGTAGAGAAGTAGAAATTGTGAGGCGTGTGTTTAACTCTCAGCTGTGTTTATGATGAGTTTATTATTATTATAAATGGACAGAAGCGCAATAACTAATGTAGTGATGCTTACTGTATGTGTCAGATATTAACAATTATTTCATGTTATTTGACTAATTAGAAGATAGAAAAACTATTTCATGCAACATTTCAGTCATAGATAGGCAAAGAATAACAATTTGGAATGTTAAAAAAATTACATTAAATGAATGAGCCGTTTGAGAGCTGATAGAGTCGACTCTGTAGGTGAGCTGAGTCGGCTCACTGAAAAAAGAGCCGAAATTCCCATTTGCTGCTGCCTCTGCAGAAGAAAAATCGGCGTTTCTGAATTGATGGATGCAGATCGGTCGGTTTTAATCCCGGAAGCCGTTTTGTGTGTGTTTATATGCACGGAAAATAAAATATATGTACTTTTTAATGTCCTGATTGAAGTAGATAGATAAACGATATAACGTGACATCTGCAGAAGTTCATATTAGTGGAGGCTGCTATGGATTTTGGGACATCCATCCATCTTCTTTACTAATAGAATAATTGGTTATGCTAGTCATATTATTAATACAAGTTTCCTATACACAGACAGACAGATTTATTTATGTATCTCATCCCCCATAGAATACTCTAGTTTCTTTGTTGGTTTCTTTGTTGGTTTCTTTGTTGGTTCCATCCATTTTCCGTACCACTTATCCTACACAGGGTTGCAGGGAGCTTGGAGACTATCCCAGAGAACTCGGGGTATCGTCAAGGCGGTGGGGGACATCCTGGATGAGGTGCCAACCCATCACAGGGCAAAATCACACACATTCAAACACTTGGGACCATTTTGAAATGTCTTTGGACTGGGGGAAACCGGAGTACCCGGAGGAAACCCATGAAGGACTGGGAGAACATGCAAGCTCCGTGCACATAGGGCAGAGGTGGGATTCGAAAACCCCAACCCCAGAGGTGTGAGGCAAACGTGCTAACTCCTAAACCAAAAGTTTGGGAACCCCTAATCGTTCACATGTGTAGATGAGAGTGATATGAGGTGGATATGGTGTGAAAGGACCAACCTGTGTGTACTGTACGTGTCGGCTGTAATTACACTCCAGTCCAATAGGGGCCGCTAAAACACATTGTTTTGTTTTGCGTCAATTCGACAAAGAAGAAGAACCTACGCGGAAGTGATGACGTTGACTAGCGCTGTAGCAATGTTGAGTCTAAAGAGGCAGATTGGATTTGTGTAACTTTAAAGCTGTTTGTAAACAGATGATGGGTGTTTCGGTATATACCGCTGTTCCGATATTAGAAGGCTTTAAATAAGGCGGAAGTCGTTGACTACTATTAGTTATGTTATTTTGTAGGCAGTGCTTTAGCTAGCCTCAGGCAGCTTAGCTAGGTAGCTAGCTCTTTATAGAGGCTACAAATTAAATAAAAGGTATAAACGTTGAGACATTTTCCAACAGACACAATGGAAGACAAGTACAGCAGTAATGTCATTTCAGGTGGAAAGCTGGGACGCGTTGAAGTGCCTAATGCTAGGTAAGCTAAATGCTAATGCTAACCAGGGCTGGGCAATATGATGAGATAATATCGATATCGCGATAAATTACGTCATGATACATTTTTTTTTCTGAGTTTTACCAGATATCGTGATGATAAAGCATGATTTATTTGGAAGCCGCTGGTTTGATGCTAAAATTTTGTACTTTTTAAAATGTAATTTATTTATTATTCAAATATATCATTGTAGGGTGTTTATTTGATTTTTTTTCAATAATAAACGTTTGTCTTTTTATTGGATTTTATCTTTATCTAACATTTTTTTTAAAACACTGAATGGAAGCAGCTCATATGATTTAAAATGTATCTTTAGTTAATAAAATAATTAAAAATATATAGTATAATTTCTTAAAATGATTGGAATTTGTGTGGGTTTTTTTCTTTGCCACTATATTTTGTGATATCACTTGTCTTGCCTTATTTATTTATTTATTTATTTATTTATTTATTTGGCAGCTATAAACTTGTCATGTGTAAGTTTTAAATTATTACAATCGTTTGTACTTTAATATTTTCTCCTAAACATGTCTTTGTATCTTATTCACTCTATAGCTATTTTTCATCGTGTTTTTTAAACATTTTATTTATTAAACATTATATTTATTAAACCTCTGGTAGCAGCTGGTCTCATGTTCTTGCTTTGTAGCTTTATGATTGTAAAATGTGATTTTATTTCTTCATTAATCAAATGGATTTTTGTTATTTGAAATTATTTGAATGAATGTACTGAATTTTTTTTTTATAGTTACAGAAAAATATATTTCTTTGAAATTATTAGAATACTGCTTTAAGTGGCTTATTTATTTATTTTACAAATATACAAACGCGTATAAGTATAACTGAACTCCAAATGTAGCTACTTGTACTGTGTAACAGAAGCAATTATTTGCTGTTCTTACCATTTTTATGTCTGTTGTTCCATTTTTATTTTACTTTTTTATTTTTCCAGATTGACCAGATACATTTTGTTGCTCTTCTTCACCAAGTTGTTGAAGGCTCTAGGAATTTTTGAGTCTTATGACCTCCTCAAAGTTGTACATATTGTGCCGTTTCTCTTCATACTCAAATTTGGGTAAGCAGTTCCACAGGACAGTGATTTTTCAGTGTAACGATAGCCTTCATGTTACAATGTACTTTATTAAATGTTATAACTCAGCGTTGTTGAATTCTTGACTCAGAATTAGTCAGCATAGACATATTAACCTTAAGACAGAGAAAAAAGTTTCTCTTCGGTTTCTAACCCTTATAACATAAGCGATACCAGAAACTAACTTGTTTCTCAGACATTCTACATCCTTAAATGTAACTAGAAATGGTTAAAAGTTTATAGCATGTTGTTCTTTAATAAATTAATCAATGTTAGCGTTATCAGATTGCTGTGGTATCAGAGGAATAAAGCACTTAATGTGTGTTTCTTCTTGTTACGTATGTAATTCTTTCCTTTTTTCCAACACAGGTGTGCGATGATTTTACTTTTCTTTCAAAAGCCCTTCTCATCAGGAAAAATAGTCACCAAAAGACAGGTACATACTGGGGAAAAAATCATCCCGTGACTTGTTTTGATCTTAATCGAGTTCAGACATGTTCATATCAAACGCTTCTCTTTCAGTGGATCAAAATTTTCAAGCACGCCGTGATCAGCTGTGTGATCTCTCTTTTGGGATTTTTTGGCCTGACGCTCTGTGGGCCGCTAAGGTAAACCCGTCAACCGCTGCTGTCCGTGCTCAATTCTCTCCCTCTTTGGTATACGCATCATGAGAAGAGAACAAAGCCTAAATTTTGTCTTACAGGACACTGCTGTTGTTCGAGCACAACGATGTTGTGGTCATCGCTTTCCTCACCGTTCTCTTCACCACCTCAGACGGAGGTCCCTCTAAGGTAAGGATGGAAATAAGTACGAGATACCAGCTCTCTCTCTCTCTCTCTCTCTCTCTCTCTCTCTCTCTCTCTCTCTCTCTCACTCACACACACACACACACACACACACACACACACACAGAGAGCTCTGTTACTGAGACTGTTGATTAATTTTCTATAACAGCACCTCTGATAGTGCCAGCTGAAAGGGTTATATTAATGCACTCCTTCTAATATGTTATTGTTTCTTTAGTAACGACGTGCTCAGGGACTTGTACGGCAGACGCTCCATATGAGCATATTAAAAATGTATGTAGCTATAGATGTGGTGAAGTTTACTGTAAGGAGATGTTTGTGTAGCGTTTTTTGGAAGGAGTCTCCAGTGTCGGCGCTAGAGGTCGTCCGGTTGATCACTGGAACTATCCGTTATCGGCAAAAATCCACACCGATAAGCTAAGAAGCATCTTATGTTGTTATAGTGTACGAGAGCGGCCTCTAGAGGAGAAATAAAAACTGACTGACAGTTTTGTTGTTATTTGAAGTGGTTTTTTTTTTTATATTAATTTTTGATGTCTCTGGTATTATTAGTTATTTGGATTAAAAGCATTACTTTTTGTTTCAGTTTGGATATATATCTTTTATTTACTTTAATATTTAATATATTTATTTCATTGAAAAATGTACAGTATGTTTTCATGGTACAGTCAGTACTGTTTTTTTTTTTTTTTTGTAATAAAGTTCAGCGTTATTTTATTTCCTTACTTTCTAGAGTTTAATAGCAGACTTATATATGTTTTTGTTTAGTCATAACTGAATGATACGAATGATTTTTTTTCCCCCCACCGGAGACTAGTGTTGAATTTGATTAGTATATCTTGTGACCGTTGTACAGTTTGTTACATAACAGCATGCCAGGATCTTCTGTGTTTTGTTTTCTTTTCATAGACGAGAGGCGCTGCATTCTTCATCATTGCAGTGACATGTCTTTTGCTCTTCGATAACGATGACCTCATGGCCAAGATGGCGGAGCACCGTATCCTACCTAAACACGTCAGATTCCACTGCGTTGTTTCTCTTCATAGCGTGTCTTACTTTGCCCTTAACTGTTTGACTCGCAGCCGAGGGACACCATGACAGCGCTCTCACCCATGCCTTATACACAGGGATCTCGCTTTTAGGTTTGGCCGACCATAAAGTGAGTAAAATATTCCGTTATGTTATGTTATGTCGTTCCTGTTCAGGTGTGGATGAGCGGAGACTGATATTTATCTCTTTGTGTGTGTTTTCTGTGTTCAGGGTGGAGTAGTGCTCTTGGTTCTAGCGCTGTGTCTGAAGGTGGCGTTCCACACACACTCCAGAAAACTGTCAGTGGAACTTGGTGGAGCGAAGCGCCTCTACGCTCTGTCCAACCTGGTCGCTTCTGTACTGCTGCTGCCCTGGGTGTTTGTGCTCTCTGCCACCACGGAGGTTCGTAACTGATCTCGTCTGTGTAGAAACGAGTTGATCAGGAGTATCATCGTGTTTGGAATAGGAATGTTAGAGGTTATATCCTGGAAGTACATAAAAGTTACACATGTAATGAATAGTATATTATTAGTTATTGTACCTCAGTGTTTACAAAATTCTCATATCTGATTGGCCAGAAAGTGTTGATTACATTCCTATATCAGCTCTTACTATATTTTATTATTATTATTTATTTACAAGATATGTTTGTTTCACCATCCACTAGAATATTTATTTATTTATTTATTTATATTTATATATTTATATTGACGACTTTCCTAAAATTCCCAGAGCAAGGTGGAGTCATGGTCCAGCCTGGTCTTGCCCTTCTCCATGATCGTCTTCTCCGTGATGATCCTGGACTTCTATGTGGAGTCTATCTGCATGACAAAGCTCGAGGCCCCACGCTGCGCCCGCTACAGCTCCTACTTCCTGTTCTTCAGCGGCCTGTTTCTGGCCAACTTCTGGACCCACCCGCTGACGGACCAGCTGCGGCCCATTAGGACGGGCGGCCAGCAGTCCAGCACTGAGCATGTGCTGTCCGGAGGAGTGCTGGTCAGCGCCTGCTTCTTCATCATGTGTAAGTTACACGCCTAACACTTTCAAACCACAATTCTAAACCCGGCGTCTGCTTGAGTAAGAGTGACAGTGGGGGGAAAAAAATTATTATTATTTTTTTTAACATTTCCTGGTGCAGGAATCTTTGGAATATTGTCTCTGTGTAGTTCCAGATGTTCTCATCGTGTCCACCTAGGTTTCCATAGAGTTCTCTGGTTTCCTCCCACTTCCCTAAAACACACCAGGGGTATTAAATCAAGACATGCTTATGAACATAAAAGGAAAGTTTTTACATTAGAGGTTCATCGGTAACCTGCGTTTCTTTGCAACGTGTCCGAATAGAAAATGTAAAAAGCTCTTTTGACTGGGCGTTAATACTAACAGGTTAACACATTTAGCTTTGTATACGTTTCAAGCGTACGGCACAATATGGTGAACAGATCAGCGATTCCTCTGTTTTGTTGAATGTTTTGTTATTTTTTTTGTGCTGAATTAGTTCTGGTTCATCCTGAATATGGAGAAAGGGGAGGAGCTGGAAATGGATCAGACCATTCGCTGGTCAGACGTGAATTTGAAAATACTAGCTAGAACTTTGGTAGTGTTTGATAACATTGCGTTAGTTTTGGATACGAAGGGAAAGTCAAAGTCCTGTTTATCGGCTGCTTTTATATGGTCACGTGAACCGTCCGCATCGTGTAGGAAACCTCGTCACCACCCGAGCGTGTCCTGTTTGCACGTTTATCTGCGTGTGGTCGAAAACGTATTCAATCAAGTTGTGAACAATCCTGGATTTGGATTACGACGTGAACCGTGTCATAAATCCATGTCATCCAGTCGAAAAGCAGCGTTACAGGCCAGTAACTATTATCCCACGTGACCATATAGAAACACTATTAGCAAATATTATTCCTGAACCTGATGCACAGTTCATGTTTTTTTTTTCCTGCGTGTGCGTCCGTTTTGCAGCCGACAGCATCCTGTCCTCTCCCTCTAAGAAAGGACAGAAGGGAACGCTGGTGGGATATTCGCCTGAAGGGACTCCTCTGTATAACCTGATGGGCGATGCGCTGCAGCACAGCTCTCAGTCCCTCCCTCGCTTCATCAAAGACTCGCTCAAGCAGATCCTCGAGGAGTACGATTCCCGACAGATCTTCTACTTCCTGTGCCTCAACTTGGTAAGGGGTTTAATCATGAATCAGTGAAATATGAGCTTTTTAAAGGAATACTCCAGTGTTTATTCAGCCTGCTGTCTATCCACTGCATCAGTAGGATATGTACAATACTGTATTGTACACGGGGCGACTGTGGCTCAGGTGGTAGAGCGGGTTGTCCACTAATCGTAGGGTTGGAGGTTTGATTCCCGGCCCACATGACGCCACCTGCCGAAGTGTCCTTGGGCAAGACACTGAACCCCAAGTTGCTCCCGATGGCAAGTTAGCGCCTTGCATGGCAGCTCTGCTACCATTGGTGTGTGAGTGTGTAAAGCGCTTTGGATAAAAGCGCTATACAAGTGCGCCATTTACCACATATGCATCCCTGTATTGAGAAAAGAACCTAAAACCTGAAGTTCACATCGCTTGTAGTGTGTCACGCTATAATACATATACACTACCGGTCAAAAGTTTGTGGACACTCGACTGAAATGATTCTCATGATCTTAAAAGCTTTTGATCTGAAGGTGTGTGATTAAATGTTTGAAATCGGTGTTGTAGACAAAAATATAATCGTGCCGACGTATTCATTTCTTTCATTAGAAAACTAACATTTTATTTAGAAAAAAATATATATTCCGAAAAGCAGCCGATAAGAGTCCAGTGTCAGTGTGAACTCCTTTAATACTGTTTAAAAAGCATCTCAGGGAAACTCCTCAAGAAAACGCCAAGAATACAGTTCTGGAAATTCTAGACAAAAAGGGCGTTGACTTTGAAGATGCTAAAATACTAAATTATTTTGATTTATTTTGGATTTTTTTTTTTTTTTATCACAACACAATTCACATAGTTCCATTTGTGTTACTCCAGAGTTTTGATGACTTGATTATTATTCTAAACTGTGGAAAATGGGTGTCTAAACTTTTGACAGGTAGTGGATACACCAGTTTTGTTAAAAATATACAAAATATATCAAATACATCAGTTTGATTTACGCTAGGCTTAGCAAATTGGCTGTACTCGCTACTTCCTTCCCAAAGTTCTTGTCTTTATTAATAACACAAGAAAGACACTGGAGTATTCCTTTAATATTGCTTTGTATGAATGAAATATATTTGAATTCTGTATTTTACTGGTCAGTAGATGAATAGTTTTAAGTAACATTTCAGACACAAAGTGTTGACAGTACTGAAGAATTCTGTACGAGTAACAATGCTGTAACACTTTTGTTTTGTTTTTTAAGGCCTTCACATTTGTGGAGCTGTTCTATGGAGTGTGGACCAACAGCCTTGGTCTGATCTCTGATGGCTTCCACATGCTGTTTGACTGCTCAGCTTTGGTACTCGGACTCTTCGCTGCCCTCATGACCAGATGGAAAGCGACAAGGATATACTCTTATGGGTGCGACTTGTTTTGTATCTGAATGGTTGGATTTATAGGCTTTGTAAAAACGCCGTAGATTTATACTGGCATGGTGCTGATATTTTGTATAAAATGTATTTTTTAGGTATGGCCGTGTTGAGATTCTTTCTGGGTTCGTTAACGGCATGTTCCTCATGGTCATAGCCTTCTTCGTGTTTGTGGAGTCGCTCTCCAGACTGATCGACCCTCCCAACATCAACACCGTCATGCTAGCGGCAAGTGTTTGATTGATTTAAAAAATAATAATAATAATTTTATTTATTGTAGAACTAGTCGTCTGTGGTAGAGGTCGACCGATTTGATCGTTATTGCCAAAAATCCACACCTATAGTTTTTCCGGGTTGCGACTGAGAAGGGTGCGCTGTCGTTATACCGTACAACAGCGCCCTCTAGAGGTGAATTAAAAATTCACTGACAAATTTAGAAGTTTTTTTGGTTCATTTTGGATGTCTCTTTTGATTTGTTATTTGGAGTGTTATGTTTTGGTTCAGTTTGGATCTGTATCTTTTATTTACTTTAGTATTTATTAATAGTCAATATATTTAATATTTATTTCATTTATAAAAGTACAGTATATTCTCATGGTACAGTCCGTACTGTTTATTTTTGTAGTAAAGTTCAACTTTGCATTTATTTCCCAAGTTGTAATATCATCACAAAATCAATTGTAAAAATTATTCAATAATTCTGTTCTGTTACAGGTTATTGATAGAGGTTCTGAGAAGTCAGAAATGATCAAATTGATTTTGACCATTTTATAAACTGGCACCCCCTTGTATATAGATCTGACTTTCATTTGTGCTTTTCTGCTCTCTCAACAGCCAGTATCTGTGGGCGGCCTGATCGTGAACCTTTTGGGCATCTGCGCTTTTAGCCACGCCCACTCCCATGGGGCATCAAAGAGCGCCTGTTCAAGTCATGAGCATGGCCACTCGCACCATGGTCATGCCCACGGAGACCACGGACATGGAGGTCATGGGCACAGCCACGGTGGTCACGGTCACTCTCATTCCCATGGGCACGCCCACGGCTCTGGAGGAAGAGGCATGAACACTAACATGAGAGGTAGCTGCATATAATGTGATCATGATAATTTGTTTTTGTTTTTGTTTTTTGTGAGAATTCTTTGGCCTGACAGTATTTTTACGTTCGTTAACTGTGACCGATGCTGATACATGTTCACTGAATGGTTTCAGGAGTCTTCCTGCATGTGCTGGCTGACACACTGGGCAGCGTCGGAGTCATTATATCTACAATTCTGATCAATCAGTTCGGCTGGCTGATAGCAGACCCCATATGCTCTTTGTTCATTGCCGTCCTCATCTTCCTCAGTGTCATCCCGCTGCTGAAGGACGCTTGTGAAGTTCTTTTACTGAGAATTCCACCAGAACACGAGAAGGAGCTTAACTTTGCCCTTGAAAAGGTAGTGTTTGTGGAGTAGGTCACGTGGGAGACATAAAATAAAAACTAAAGCGGTTATGTCGATTATTTTAAAAATAAAACCTGCATGTGGGGAAAGTACTGAGCATGAGATAATGTCATTTTATTGGCCTGCCACCCAAACACTGTCGAGGGTGCCAATACTTTTATCTTCTTTAAGAATGTTGGCTTGTTTGGTGAGTTGTTTTGTTTGTTTGTTTTGCCTAAATAGGAATTGAAACTAGTATTATTAATTAAATAAGAAATACAACATAATGGGGAGTGCTGTTTTAGAAAAATAATCAATGCTAGGGTGAGGTGATGCGATTGGATGTGTTAAAATGAATGCGTTAATATAAACCTTGCAGTGCAACTACTGTCAAAGCTGCTGTTACAGAATCAATCAATACCTTCCGACCAATCAGATTCATGAATTCGAAAGCATTGTGGTATAAGAGCATGAATACTAATAGTAAAATTTACGCATTACGGTATTGTTTATGGCAGGCAGTAAACTTAAAATCTGCTCAAACTCCTTTCATTTTCTTTCCAGATTCAAAAAATTGAAGGCGTCTTGTCTTACCGTGACTCGCACTTCTGGAGGCATTCTGCTAACGTCCTTGCCGGCACCGTTCACCTACAAATCATGTCCGATGTTGTGGAGCAGAGAATTATTCAGCAGGTCTGATCAAATCTTTCCTTGGAACTGCATTGCTTTAAAACTGTGTTCTGAAATAACCTGGCTTGTCCTACTCGTAGTCGATGTTTAAACAGTGCTGGTATTGATGTTGTTTATTTTTGATCAGGTGACTGCAGTTCTGAAGGATGCGGGTGTGAATAATCTGACCATCCAGGTGGAGAAGGAAGCTTATTTCCAACACATGTCAGGCCTTAGCACAGGATTCCATGAGGTTCTGGCAATGACACAGCAGATGGAGTCGATGAAATATTACAAAGATGGCACATGTATTCTGTAAAGATGTATTATGTAAATGTGTGTGTGCGTGTGTGTTTGTGTTCTTTGTAAATAAAACTTTTAAGAAATAGTTCTAAGTCGTTCATTTCAGAAAATAAACTCATGGTCTTCTGATAACTCATTTACATCTCAGAAGATGTATTAATTTCCCAAAGTTAAACATTTTAATAAAGTTATTAGAGTTGTACAGGAGCATAAAGACACCTGGTGTGAAAGAACCCACAAGCCTGTAGTATTTCATGCACTCAAAGGACATCCACTTAAAATGAGCCTGAAGCACATTGAGAACAGGTTTTATAGGCATTATTGTCCTTCCCATGTGACTGAAAGCATATATGTGCAGGTAATTTTTGAAATAAGGCTTTTTAAATAGGTACCAGTGCAGGTCTCTTGTTCTGCTGAGAAGGTCAGTCCATTTATCTATATAAAGCACGGATCAGGATTACATTCATTACCTGTTGCTGTTCAAGAACCTGACTGCTGCATGATAAACAGCATTAAGAGGTTCAGCTTGAAGGTGAAATACAGCTCTGTGGTGATGAACAGAAAGGAATATTGCCTCGGTTACACGTTATCTGCAGAACACCGGGAACAAGCACTTCTATACCTGAAACACTGGAACCAGCACTACACCAGAGTTATCCAAGCATGAGTCTGTCCACGCATCTGGCAGCCATCTTGGAAGTGCTCCTGGCTAGTTATACAAGTCAAGTCCAGGCTCCTATCTACTTAAAAATGGTCTCTGTAAACCTGACACGATGATGGTTCAAAACATGGATTTGAAATGGCTGTTAAACTCACACAAAATGGAAATACATATATACTGGTTACATGCATTTGCCTGTTTACCTTTACACCTGTACACAACTCTTGTATGTATTGTGTATTAATTATATTGTTTATTGTACCTATTTTTAACACCGCTTGTCCTTTTTAAAAAAACAAAACAAAACAAAAAAAAAAAACATTTGTACATTATGTCCTGTTGTGTGTGTACACTCCATGTATGTACCAGACGCACATGTAAACTGGAAACAAGTTTCTTGTGTGTGTGGACACCAATAAGGCTGTTTCTGATTTCTGATTCTGAGTTCTGAAAATGGTGTAAGACCAGCGCACTCTGGTTTCATCGCAACATCCAAAAACATGCCAGTAAGTGGATTGGCAATGCAAATGAATTAATGTACTGTGGTATAAGAGGAACAAAACACTTTGAGGAGTGCTGTTATTGGAAAAATCCATCCAAAAATCCATTCTCCATAACACTTATCCTACAGTGTCGCAGTGAAGCTTGGGGCCTATCCCAAGGAGGTGGGGGAAACCCTGGACGTGGTGCGAATTCACACACTATGGACAATTTGGAAATGCCAATCAGCCTACAATGCATGTCTTTGAACTGAGGAGGAAACCAGAGTACCCAGAGGAAACCCCTGAAGCACAGGGAGAATATGCAAACTCTGTGCACACAAGGGTTCAATCCCTGGACCTTGGAGGTGTGAAGTAAGCACGCTGACCACTAAGCCAAGGCGCTCCATGTTATTGGAAAAATAACCGACTAAACCTTGCATCGATTATTTTCCTATAAGAGCATGCACAGGTCTGTTGAATAACATAACATCATACAAAAAAAAAATCACCAAAAGTCCAGTAATGTCAGAAGGAATACAGTGAAACAGTAAATAAACAAAAATAAATACATTTTGTGTTTTTTTCCCCCCTGGTTTCCTGTGTGAATCACGTAATAAGCGTAAATTCCATTCAAAAATCTTTAATGGTGTAAATTAGAGTATAGTTTCATATAATAAATTTTTGTTTCATTCCATAAGTAATTTTTTTTATTACTATTTTTATATTTTATTATTATTATTATTCATAGACTCCGGTGCAATAGATGGCGGTCCACATGTCACGCGCCTTGTTACTACACGAAGAAAAGATTTTAACCATAGAGTTTCCGGTCCCCCCCCCCCCCCCCCTTATTCCGAGTCACGTGTCCATTAGTCGCCTTGGGAACGCATTGAGATCACGTGCGGCTCGACCAATCAGAGTTGGAGGATTTTTTAGAACGCAGCGAATCACGTTTGAAAGAGCGACAATTTAAACCAAGGCAGAAGCTCGAGCAGGACCGAGCTGTTTAAGCTAGTGTGTGCTGTGGGTTGTGAAGTGAAACGAGTTCAGAAATGGCGCTGCGTATCACAAGGGTGAGTTTTTGTTACGTGTTTAATTTGAGGCGTCTGTTTGTACTTGAATGCAAATGAAATTTTAACGCAACTATAATGCACGCGAAATTTTAGTGTTTATTTATTTGGAATATGTTTGTGTGCTCGTGCGCTCTTGTTTTACTACTTCCGGTTTGTTTATTTAAGCCTGATGGAACTTTTTTTTTTCTCTCCTTTCCAGTATTTAATTTTATTATTGCGCTTATTTTTTCACCTTTACAGAGCACTCGCCTGCCCAGCAGTGAGAACCAGAACCCCGTGTCTGGGAAAGCGGTGACCGGGAACAAGCCCGTGCTGAGGCCGAGGGCCGCGCTGGGGGAAATCGGTAACGCGGTTTTGCCTCGACAGCCTCTGAGGAAAAAGGTGAGGGTTTTTACTTGGTTATTTTTTCTCTCTCTACTTTCTTATTTTTTCAGTTAAATTAATCGTGTATTTGCTCTAAAGTATGACTACTTGCTCAGAAATATCCCTATGTCCAAAAACACGCCCTCTTTGAAAGAAAATGGTATTACACTTATTAAATTGTACCATTTACTGGCTGTGTCCTCAAACTGGCTTCTTCTGTCCCTTTTATCTTTATTTTGTTGCGTAATACTTTTAAAAAAGCATTAGCTTTATTGTATACCTTGAATCCTTTGTTTGAAGGGGCACTTCACTGTTCAAAGTGAGAAATTCATGTTAATTGTACAAAAGCATCCTCAATGACTAGGAAATGTAGTTTACTGCCCTGTTTATGTATTCTATCTATCTCTAGATATGTTTTTTCTTCTTTTTTTATATATATTTATTTATTACACTTTATGGTCCTGCATATAGGTGTCTAAAGGCAAGCTTCATCTTTTAACAGTCCCTAGTACAATCCAGAAAATTGCATGGCTTTTTGTCCAACAGTCTGTGCTGCACTTCAGTTTACTGTTTTCTGACTCTAAGACCCTCTCTAGATGTTCCCTTATTCTCTGCACTAATGCATATGACCTTTTAATGTTGGCCTTCTCATGATTCACTTAATGCTCAGTAAAGTAAACACATGGAAGTCTAAAGAGCTTTATTTCCTCTATTTGGGGGGGCAAGAAACAATTGTCATGTATTAAGTCTATAGTTTGTATATGCTGTAAGGAAGAAATGCAGTTTCTTCATGGCTTTGGTGTAGTGTGCAGTATGGTGGCATGGTACACAGCTGTAAGTGCTAATGCATGATCATGTGTGTATCCTGTGTGGTTATGCCTTGTGTGGTCTGTATGTTTCTTTACTGATTTTAATGAGTTTCTGAAGCAGGATGTGAAGGTTGCACCACCTGTGGTGGTTGAAGAGAAGGTCCCTGAGCCAGTTCAACAGCCAAAACAGGAGCTGAAACAGGAGCCAAAGCAGTTGCCCAAAGTGGAAGATGAGGTTCGGTGGCACTCTTTTTGCTTTACTACTTCTAAATATTTACATTTTGTTGAATGTGAGTTGGTATTTCAGTCCTGGTCAAAGTGGTGGTTCATCAGTTATCTAGTTATTAGATTAGTAAACCTGTCTTTAAGGATTTTTATTATGTATTTTTAATGCTAGATATCTTCTGAGCCGTCCTCTCCTGTGCCCATGGAAACATCCGGCTGTGCCCCAGATGAGCTGTGCCAGGCTTTCTCTGACGTGCTTCTCAATATCAAAGATGTTGATGCTGATGACTATGACAATCCCATGCTCTGCAGTGAATATGTGAAGGACATCTACAAATACCTCCGGCAACTTGAGGTTGGCTGCTGCTTTTAAATACATTTTTTTATAAACCCCCTCTAAGTATCTATGTAATATTTGAGATGACTTCGAGCCTTTGTTGCATTTGTCTCCAAGGCTGATCAGGCTGTCAGACCAAGGTATCTGGAAGGAGGAGAGGTCACTGGGAACATGCGCGCCATCCTTATTGACTGGCTCGTCCAGGTCCAAATCAAGTTTCGGCTGTTGCAGGAGACCATGTACATGACTCTTGCAATCATTGACCGCTTTCTTCAGGTAGGTAACTTCAGCTGAATGGTTGACTAATTCTTCAGGGTTAAAAAAAAAAAATGGCGGTTGAGTGCTTTTGTTTTAAAGCTTGTCTCGTTTGTTCACAGGATCATCCTGTTCCGAAAAAGCAACTCCAGCTGGTTGGTGTAACCGCTATGTTCATTGCTTCCAAATATGAGGAAATGTACCCACCCGAGATTGCAGACTTTGCCTTTGTGACGGACCGCGCTTACTCCACCGCGCAGATCCGGGAGATGGAGATGAGCATCCTGAGAGTCCTGAACTTCAACTTTGGCAGACCTCTGCCACTCCAGTTCCTCCGCAGGGCCTCAAAAATTGGGGAGGTACACATTAGTGGCTGACGGGTTGAGCAGTCATTATGTAGCTACCTTTACTAACAGACTAACCTCATATGGTCTGTACCTTCTTGTTTCTGCAGTGTAATGTGGTGCTAATGTTTACCACTGACTTGTGGGGTTATTAGTCTGTCTTGTAAAACATTTTCTCAAATGCCCTCATAGGTTACAGCAGAGCAGCACACTTTGGCGAAGTACTTTGTGGAGCTTACCATGGTGGACTATGAGATGGTGCACTTTGCGCCCTCTCAGGTTGCCAGTGCTGCCTTCGCCCTCATGCTGAAAGTTTTCAACTGTGAATGGGTAAGTGCCCTGTAACTTCACTCTCCAAACCAACCTTTTTTGTGGCTTGGGTTGCTCAACTCAAACTACCCCCTCTTTACTTTGCTCTCTATAGACCCCAACATTGGAGTATTACATGGGCTACGCTGAGGACAGCCTGATCCCTGTAATGCAACACATTGCCAAGAATGTGGTCAAAGTCAATGAAGGACTCTCGAAGCACCTGGTGAGTGGGGTTTGGATAATGTCTGCAGTAATATCAGCAAGCAGCTTGTCAGATTGCAGTGAAATGAAGGATCTCGTTTGTTCTTCTGCTAGGCGGTTAAGAACAAGTACTCCAGTCAGAAGCAAATGAGGATTGCAACCATCTCTCAGCTTAAGTCGTCTATGATCAAGGACCTGGCCAAGCAAGTCTCCTAGTGGGATTGGAATAGACTCTAGCACTATGTGCTGACTTTGTAAAAATTGTAACTTAACTGCATGCTTTTACCTGACATTTTAATTGTGCTGAGTTTATGGAAAGTGACTTAAGGTTGTGCATTTAGCCAGGATGCTTTATTCAACACTGCCAATGTCCTTGGTAAATGTAACCTGTTCAAGAGTGCAATCTTGTACTTAAAACTTTTACAATAAATCTTTTAACTGTTCAGAGATTGGTATTATGGCTAGACTCAAACTGTCTCCTTGGTGCAAGCTTCACCCTAACTTCTTTTTTTTTTTTTCCTTTTCTTAAATCGCTTCTTAATACAGCAAGTAACAGCTAGGTAATATTTGATTTGAATAGTTGTGGCTTAACCCTTCCAAGACCTAAACAGTGCTTTGTATCCTAAATGGCTTAATTCCTGACAAGTTATGGCCATTCTGTATCTGCTTGGGTACATCCTATGGGCACTAATTACTAAGGACAGATTTGTGCTTGCATCTGCAACAGTGACTTCATTTTGATTAAATGGACAAGTTAAAACTACAATGAAGTCAGATGACTCTGCTCATACTCAAATTAAGGCCCTGTTGACACGGGTCACAATTTTGTGTCCTAAGTAGCTATAAAGGAAGTTGTAACTATCAGAGAACGGTTCCCTTTGGAGTCTGGTTCCTCTCAAGGCTTCCTCCTCATGTTGACTCGGAGTCTCCTTGCAGCTATTGCCCCAGTCTAATGTTTATTAGGGATGAAGTAAACATTTGTACCTGGAAACTCTTAAGCTGCATTGTGTTCCATTGTTGCATGTAATACAAATTTAACTGCACTAATCTATAGTAATGCACTTAGTGTTTCAGTACTAGGTGAAGCTGAAGTTTTATCTACTGGAATATATTAACAGTATCTTGTAGTTTTGGATGTACAGCTAGACTAGCTTGCTTTCCCTGATTAAGTCTGTCAGTGGGCAGCAAGACGTATAAAACATTGTTTAAAAAGAACTGTGATCTGAATTTATATGGAAGCACTAAAACAAGTGGCAAAGAGTCAACTAAGGGACTCGAGTGTGAGGCGGAATACAATCCTAAGCATAAAGCTGTTCAAGAACCTGCCAGTTGAAGTGCTACAAGACGCATGTCCTTGGAGAGGTGCTAGAGGTACCTTTTTAAGTACCTTCAAGTGCTTTTGGAAAGTAGGACTCTACAATAAATACATGATATATTAAGCCACTCTCATACCCCAAGATGTCCTCCATGTGAAAAGACAGATTTCAACTTAGTCTCTGTTGGAAAGGGGTCAAATATGCAGGAGATGCTGGAAAAGCAAAGAATGTGCAGGACCTGGAGGATTTTTCTGAAGAACAGTGGGCGGTTTAACTGCTCAGGACAAACCAGGGACTCATGAACAACTCACAAAACATACAGTTGCTGATCATCCAGGTAACAGCACACGGGATTAAGAATCAAACGTGTATAAACTTTTGATCTGGTCCATTTGGGTAAATTCAGTTATTGTGTCTTCTGGACTACATGTGAAATAGCTTATTCAGGACAATACTAAATGACAGCAATTTTTATAATCCCTCATTTAAAAAAATTTTTTTTTGCATTCTGCAAGACCTATGTAATCTTATAACCTCAACTGTAGTTGCTTAATTTTTTCCCCCCTCATGAAGACATGACATTGAATTCATTTCATCAGTTCAAAATCACATCACATTATTACTTATTACTACAGAACATTTAAAAGAAGCATTTTTATTATTTATTTATTTTACTTTCACTTGAGCACGTTCTTTGGCTGGATAAAAGAAGCCAAATACTTCCTATACTTTCACTTAAGTAAAATTTTCTAGTAACTGCCAATACGTTTTATTTATTTTTTATTTATTTTTTTTTAATTGTGGAGAACACATGACTGAGTAATAAAGGAAATTAAAGTCTTAAACATAAATTATAGACAAAAAATTGTTCTTGCATTTTTTCCCAGGAACCTGAGTCATTTCCTGCATACCACATCTGGGATCAGTATTGTGTATTTAATTTAGTGTATCAGTTTATTTTGCCTCATGCAGATTTTTCTTGAGAACAGTTCTCTTGGTGAAATATAAACCAGGGGTGATTAGAACATGGTGGCTATGTTCCTTAATATTTTACAATTCACTGATCTTCAGCAACTTTATCATGCTTTGTGTCTCTGTCTAATACATTACAATTATTATTTTTACAAAAGTATTTGGGAATCTGAACCAAATAACTCTTTTATGGTTCTTATTTGGTTAATTTCTATGAACCATCCAACAGATGGCGCTCTAGTACCATTTTAATCTTTAATCTCACACTAGCCCTTGTTCTGTAAAAAAAAAAAAAGACTGCATTTCCAACTGGTTTATCAATATCAGAGTCATCTTTATTTTATAGCATTACCAACATTACATATAATATACACTAAGTAAACAAGACTAAACAATGCAAAGCTATCAAACCAAAAAATTTGCCCAAGTTTACTGAGTCATTTAGTTCTTTATACTTTCTATAAGTGAATAAATGTTTTGTTTCCTGTATGTTACAACCTTGTTCAACATTGAATCTGAACCAAGTAACCTCCCATTGTGTTTACCTGGAATTTTTCAGGTTAATTTGATGTGCTCTATTTGTCCCTCCAGTGCACATCACTTGATGTATTTCTCTGTCCCATTATTCTTAACCTTGTTGCTATATTTATAAATGTTGCACAAACCAGGCCCAGGCTGTAACCTCTTAACCTTGTTTGCAACTATATTTATACATGTAGCATAAAGCAGACCTTTCTAATCTTGGCTCATAACCCAACGGTCACAGAGAGCAGACTATACGTCGCACTCATGAAAAACCTGGGCCTCTGCTTTAGTATTCACTATTTTAAGCATATGGCCAGATGTACCACCGGAAAAACGTAAGAACTGTAGTATTCCTGCTAGTTTTTCACACAAAATAGACAGGGGTTGGTTTCATATACCCAAAGCAAAGTCTGAACTAAACTGAAGTGCTTTAAGTAGTAAGAAAAAGTATTTTTTAGCTTTAATTAATGGTAAAGAATTATAAAGAAAGAGTCTAAAAATGGTGTTTATAAGTGAATTGAATGTCTTGGCTTAAACTACTGTCACAACGAAGGTTATAAGTATGAGTAGATGCTTAAATATCATCAGTAACATCCAAACCAACTCTTTAATACATGCTGTTTACACTTGCAGATATCATTATTTCAGGTGCTTTTTTTTAAAAAAGAAAAAAAAAGAAAAGAAATATAAGCTTCAAATCACCTCCAAAACCCTTAGTGGAGAATCATGAGTCCACCCCATTCACTCCCCCAACTGTAATATAAACCAGAATCCTGATTTCTGTTGCTCCTTTGATTATTATTCCTCTCAGTCCAAGATGGCTGACAGTGACTCAAAAGCAGCATGTGCTTCAAGTACATCGGTCTGAACTTTCTACACAGGAAGGACTAATCAGTAGGATAATTTAAACATGGACACGATTGGCTTATTTAAATAAAAAAATAGATAGCCATTAAAGTTTGCTTGCTCCAAATCCAACTGTCCACCCATGTAGATGGTATCAAACTGCTTAAAATATGCTTTACATGCTGTATGCATGAGATTAAATGATGATATTTGTTTAAAATTTTTATTTTCTATAGTTTTAGTCAGCAAAGTTCAAATAAAGTACAATATGAGATTCTTTTCCAGTGCATTATTATTAAACTTTCTAAATAAGCCATAGAGAGCACATTATAATGGATTTTTGTGTATTTAGTGATTTCTTATAAAGGGTTGTTTTTGTATTACAGTTGTTAAAACTTGTTATTTAGTAAAGATAATAATAATAATAAGAAGAAGAAGAAGAAGAAAAAGAAGAAAAGCCACAACAACAATAATAATGATGATGATGATGATGATTATTATTATTATTATTATTAACACTTGTTCATATTTTTGGTCTAACTGTCTAAACATATTCAGAAACTAACTGCACATAATTTTAAATATTTTTTATTTTTTTAAACAAACAATTTAAATAATGTTTTGTTTCACCAGCTTTACTATACTTTGGTGTTTTTCATGCAATAACTTGGTAAATGTGATATAAATAAGTTTGAATTCACATCACTGTTTCACATTTTCAGCAATACTGACATCTAAGATATATGTGTCTTAATAATTTATGCACATCTTCAGATAATAAATCCGGTCCATTCACAGTGTTCAAAGGTATGTCCGCGGAAAACATTTTTTTTTGTTTGTTCTCAGCTTGTAAAATTTATTTGTGCAGATTTAGTTGATGCTTTTCTGAACAAGTTTAAACCATTTACAGAGAGAAAACCCAACACTGCAAGACATGGTTTCTCCTGTAATGATTTCATGAATGTGGACTTCTTGTAATGGGCGGCGCTTAGCTCCATATCTCCACCCCAGACAGCGGTGATAATGAAGCTCGGCTCTTCTGAAAGACCTGAACTGTCGAGAGTCTCTTTAATTCCTTCCGGCTGAGGTCACCGCTGGCCAGTGAGATCATCTTACACTGCCAGTGCTTTCCAGAAGAGGAAGAGCGAGCTGTGATTCTGGGTTCAAGTTTTTTATGGATGGCTATTGCCGGTTATACTGGTGGTGATGTGGGTGACTAACAGACTGTAAAGTGTTTATTATAGTAATAACATTACTAACTCACGTTGCTGGACTGTAAATGCAGTAAACAAGCAGTAAACAGTTCTTGTGTATAAAGATTTCAAAACACATGAAACTTTTTATTACAGTTTGTTATCATGACATTGTCGTCTACTAGATCAATTTAACCCAAACCTGCCAATATTCATGGTGTGAAAAAGACCCCTAAATAAGACCTTATCCTGTCAGTTCAAAAGACAAAACATTGAAGAGGTTCTTTGAAGCATGTTTCTTCAACCTTTTCAGAAAGACACATTCAAACTTCCCAACAGTGGACATTCCTCAGTTCTTAACACTCCGTTAGGTTACATTCTGTACCGTATCTGTAAACTATTCTCCAGCCAATTCTGTTGAGAATTAGCTTCCCAGCTTAGTCGTGTAGATTAAGTGGAAATGTGTTAAACAGACTATGAATTTAATAATACGTGTAATTTAGGTAACTTGTGCCATGTCAGTTGAATATAGGATACCTGTAAACATTAGCTGGTTAACTTATCTTGCTACTGGCTACAGGTAGCTACTAATTTGTTAGCTAGTTCCCTCAAGTGGGCTTGATCCCTCTTTTATTTGTAAATAAGCTAGTTTTGTGCTTGTTTTATGTCAATTTCTTACCACATCTATCACTGCCATTAGTAAAAACACAACCAGTTCACTATGTATTTGTATTAGATGGTTAACTTATCTTGCTACTAGCTAGCCACTACGGGGATGGCTAGCTACCTCAAATGTGATTGATTTGTAGCTAAACTGCTCTTGTGTCTATTTTATGTCCAATTTTTTTCATTAAGCTGTTATTGTTTTATCTGTAAAACTCTTAAAATGTAAAAGTGTAGTGCTTCCTATTTGTAAGAGTTAGCTTGCTAGAATTGTACTAATTACAAAAAGGGAAGCATTCCTGATAGCTGGTTTACATATTAAACTCCATGACATGTAATTGTATCGTTTGCACTCTGCCCATATTACCGCACTATGCCTTTTTACACGCGTACTTGTGAGCATAGTCAAGCCACAGTTAAAACCCCATTAGTCAAGAATCTCTCCAGAACATGTGTTCCTCAGTTTGTTCAAATTGCCTTACACCAAACCTCCACATGGTGCTAAGGAGCGAAGCTGGCAGTCGGAGAGAACCTTCCTGCTGCCTGGAGCCCCCATGCATAAATAAATACAGAGGCCTTCGTTTTCAGAATTTATAGATTTTCAAATAAATGCTCAATGCGCTTGCTGAACTTTACAGACCTCGGCTGTTCAATGGCACATGAAGGAAAGAAAGGCCTCTATTGTGCCCCAATGTGGTGTTGAGTTTCACCAGGTGTGAGCAGGACCTTCAGAGAGGCTAATCAGTTCAGGCCTGAGGGAAATATAATCCGAGACTACCTGGATACCAAGTTTGGCGTAAACTAGGGTTTAATTTATTTATAAATAAATATTTCTTATTGTTTGTTTATTCTGATACTGATACCATAATGAATAACCCTCTTAGTATTCATCAGTCGGGAGCATCATGGAGCATTTTCTTTAGCTTTGGTTATGTTGGTTGCTGCAGTGTGCTGCTAGCATCTAACTCCTTATGCTAAGTTTTATGTCAATGTTTAATCTGTTATGGTGTTAGTTTAATCTGGCATGGTGGCTTAGTGTTTAGCCTGTTTGCCTCACACGTCCGGGGTTGGGGCTTCCTGCTTCCGCCCTGTGTTTGCAGAGCTTTCATGGTCATCCTGTGCTTCGGGGGTTTCCTCCGGTTACTCCGGTTTCCTCCCCGAATCCAAAAACATGCGTTGTAGCTGATTGACATCTCTAAATTGTTTGTAGTGTGTGATTGTACCCTGCGATGGGTTGGCACACCATCCAGGGTGTCCCCCGCCTTGTGCCCCTAGTTCCCTGGGATAGGCTCCAAGCTCCCGGTAATACTGTGTAGGATAAGTGGTACAGAAAATGGATGGATGGATAGATGTTATGGTGTTAATCAGTGCCTTTAATTGAGAGTTCGTATTGTGTCACTGCTATATATCATGGCATATTTACAGCTTGCTTGTTTGGAGTCAGACTGTTGCCTCATTGTTTTGGCGTTTTTTTGGCGGGGGGCGGGGGGTAAATCTGCTTTGTACACAACATGAACTCCATCGGTTTTGGCACCCATATGAAATCAATTAGGAGAAGGAACCAGATTTGGAGACGAGCACAAATCCAATTCGGATACCCCCCCATTAACTTCATTTTCTACAAGGCTTCATCTCCCAAAGCCAGAAATGTATTGATTATTCGGTAGTTTCCACCGAGCTTATCCTAATGCACTTATGGAGAAGGTCCCAGTCTGAACAGCTGCCCAGGTCACAATCTGCAGCATGCAAGGCTCCTAAATTATTCAGGACGTCTCCCCCTCCCCCAGCCAGATCTCCATTAATGATGTCACCCAGCCCTGCGGAGCCAGACGCTTTCCCACGGGATGGCAGGATGGAGACTGGGCGCTGCTTCACACTACAGACCACTAAACTGCTGTAGTAATTTAGAGCTGTGCTGGTTCTAAAATACATTCACGTATAGTAGAGTGTCCTGAAGGCACACTTACACTGAAATGCATACGGTTGAGTAAAATGTAGAGACCTAGATAGCAAATTAGAGCAAATGATATTGCTAGCTGTTCCCAAGTAGATTATTCATTATACGAAGTCTGTAGAATGACAGCAGGGTATACAATTCTATTGTAGGTAAATAGTGCTTTTATCACCTTATCACAGAGCAGCTTTACATGCATCCCTAATGAGCAAGGCAGAGGTGATCCAGTGGCAAGGAAAAAACCCCTGAGAAGACATGAAGAAAGCTTTTCAGGTTGATGGATAGTAGGATTATAAATCGTTACACTATACAAGTGTAGAAGAGTAAAGAATAACAGTATTAAGTATGTTGTAAAGATGTTCAGGACGATCAGATTGTGAATAAGAGTCTTGGGATGAACATAAGACAGTCTTTATGATTACAGCAGCAGCTCTTAGAAGCTAACTCATTGTAGAAGTAGTGACACAAGTATTCAAATGAATGCACTCGAGTATTAAAAAAGTAAAGGATTTTAGCTAAAATGAGAAGACATTGTCTGAGATGGTTAAGATTGCAAAAGGTTGCAAAGGTTAAGATTAAGGTTATGGGCAGGTTTAGGGTTCGTAACCTTTTCCAAACAAATCCAATTTATTTTATTTGTATAGCACTTTTTACAATAGACATTGTCACAAAGCAGCTTTACAGAAATATATAAAATTCCGCTTATAAATTTTAAAGTTATAGATTTTTCCATAATGAGCAAATATGAGGAAGAAACCTCGAGAGGAACCAGACTCAAAAAAAGGAACCTTATCTGGGTGACACCGGATAGTGCGATTGTAAATAATTCCCTTTTATAACTGTGTTAGTGCAGTTGTGAAACCAGGAAATCCATTATAGTTTTCACATGAAGTCTATTTTGTTGAAGTTATCAGCTGTATCTTTAGGCTGTCCATATGGGGGCCATGCTCAGCAGCACTGAGTGGTTTCCAAGTGATGAGAACTTCAACCAGAGGTAGGGCGTCAGGGTGGGTCAGGCAGGTCCGGCGAGCAGAAAGGGTCAGGATCACTGGTATCTCAGGAGTAGCATGTGTCGCTCGACACAGAGAGAGAGAAAGAGAGACCCTCAAAGATTATAGCCTTATGTAGCATTTATGTAGCGATATAATGTCCATGTTACTACAATATTATTATAATTTAATAATTATAATATAAATGAAGTTTGTACATGTATATAGTTCTATTTAATGAGTTTACCATAAACCTGCCATTATTGACCTATTTACTTTTTTCTGAATGTACATATATTTCTTTTGTACAGTTCTACTTTAAACATTTAAGGGTTTCTCCACAAGAACCGAATCGAAGAACCTTTAGACGGTTTAAATTTGAGTAGACTTACGACATTTCATTCTTGGTTGTACATCATTCCATTATCTCTGTATGGAAATGGGAGAGGATCGACGTAGCTACGATACTGAAGGAACTGTTGCTTTAATCTTGTGTATTCAGAAACCACGATCACGAACTCATAGCTTTAGATCTTAGTCTCCTTCACAGAGTCTCAATGTTCTGCCTTCAAACAACAATAAGAACCTGCACTATGCTATATTTTCACTTATTGCTCGTGAAACATGAATCGCCAGAGTGTTCCCAGAGCAGACTTTTTACCCACTGCTGTGGAAAATGAGCATACCAACACTTTTCAGAAAATTCCAAGAAAACGGTGGAAGCGGAGCCAAGTTCTCTCGCTAGCTGGAAATATATTCAGCGTTCGATGTGTTTAAATCGAATGTGTCTCACATCGAAGAGCCACATGGAAATCCTGGAAACCTTCCGGAGAATTTGGTTTCATGAGTTAGCCGTCATGTAAGGAGAGGTCTGTTTGTTATGAATTCTAATAACTTCTTCGCATGGATAGTAGAGAGATTGTAGAGCATGACGTAGACGTAGCACGACGCCATACGCGAGCATGTGTTTGTTCATGATACTGGTTAATGGATTCTGAATGACACCAGCAGCGATAGTTATATTAATGATCGGATACTGTTACACACTAATTCGATACGAGGAAATGATGATCACATTGATTTTCGACTCAGATGCATGTGAATGGTCCCATTCAGTTGAGCAGCGAACACAAGGGCAATCCCTATAATGTAAAATTGTGTGGGTTATCCTTTAGATGGATTTTTTTAAAACTCTTTCAGTGGCTCAGATTGTAGCTTTTTAAAACTAAGATGTCGTTTATGTATTAATACTGCAACTGCAGTTACATTTTGTGAGTTGAAATTTTTATATACAATTTCCCTTGTGATCTGCGCGCTACATGTACATTTACATTTACAAATTTCTCACGTCTTGTCCTTTAAAAAAAAAATAATGGCGTAAGAGATAAAAACATTGACCTCAGATATAAGCTTACTAACTGGCTAGCAAAGTAAATGGTTCATTATGCAGCATTTCATTGCTTCTAAGAAACTTCTAAACTATTTAATTAGCCATTTGTTTCATAACTGGAAAAGCAGCAGATTGCAAGGATTTCTGAGTGATTTCCGCTCCTGAAGTCTACATCTAGAGTATTCTGACTTGTTCCCTCACCCTACCAAGATGACATCTAAGAAAGTTTACTTGTGTTAATAGAGTAAAGATGGCACCTGGGATTCTCCCGAGGGGAAATGGTGAGGACAAGTTAAAAAGATTACTGAAACGAGGTACTGGAAAGCAGGGTATTTTGGGGGGAAATGTGACAGAAGGTGTCTAATATTTCCACTTTAAACTGTGAAAAAAAAAATCAATCATGTAATTACTTTGCGTAGCTTCTTTACCAGAGTAATTTTCATAAATTGTTTAAACAAGTAATGTTTAGATGATACAAACTGTATTTCCTGGTTGTATTGTTGTCTCTTTTTGAATTATAATAACAAAACTATTATTATTATTATTATTATTATTATTATTATTATTATTATATAATAATAACATTATTATTATTATTATTATTATTAATAATAATAATAATAATAATAATAATAAAAGACTCAATTTTATGGTGCATGGTGGCTTAGTGGTTAGCACGTTCGCCTCACACCTCCAGTTGTCGGGGGTTCGATTCCTGCCGTGGCCCTGTGTGTGCAGAGTTTGCATGTTCTCCCCGTGCTGCGGGGGTTTCCTCCGGGTACTCCGGTTTCCTTCCCCAGTCCAAAGACATGCATGGTAGGCTGATTGGCATGTCTAAAGTGTCCGCAGTGTGTGAATGTGTATGTGATTGTGCCCAGCGATGGATTGGCACCCTGTCCAGGGTGTACCCCGCCTTATGCCTGATGCTCCCTGGGATAGGCTCCAGGTTTCCCCGTGACCCTGAAGGAAGGATAAGCGGTATAGAAGGTGGATGGATGGACTCAATTTTACTGAACGTTTGCATAACAAAGCTTTGACGTCTTGCTTTCAGTATAATCTTTTTCCATTAAATCTGCTGTATGTATTAAACTGGTGTCTTGCAACAGAACACCAACATTTCAATTTGAACTTTTTTAGTCATTTTTATTAGTAAACTGTATAGCAAAGAAAAAGATACTTTTTTTTTCCTTCACTTTTTCCTTCATGGGGGGTATGCACACTTTTGTACTCACCTGATCCTTAAAGCTGTTGAATGATGTGGCACCATTATTGGTTTAATGCAGTAAGAGAATTAGCCAGTACCGTTTCTAACTCTTCTAACATTTCCAACACAACCGTTTCTATGAGCTTTAATGATTAAAAAAGGAAAAGAAAAAAGGCAGAGCTTTGTTCAGAGGTCATTTTCTTCCAAGATGGATTTCCGAACTAGAAAAAAAAAATGCAAAGCTATACGAAGGAAAGCAACGACACACATTGTGTTAGAAATGACATGGAAGCTGCTAAAAACTACACACTGCGTTTTCATTCTACGCTGAACAGACGACACTGCAATTCTAATAGTGAGACAGAAAAATTCCTCAGCCACTTCAATGGAATTAAAATTACGGCCACAAATCTTCCAATTATGTCAAAATGTTCACAAAATGACGAGAATGTTTTGGCAGATTTGCATTAAATATTTATCTAAAAGTGATATTGTGAATTTTCATTCTGATGTGGTTTGTTATTCAGAAATGAAGACGCCCACAATGCAAATTAAGATGGATGCGAGGGGAAAATATCTAATTTCCGTTCCACTAATGGGAGGACGGCACAGGCCGCGTCCTTGTTGTTTTCCTCTTGTGTTTCAGGCCCATGGATTTTCCCGTCTGTGGCAGTTTTGTAAGCTGTCCTGATTAAGAGCATCCTACAGATCAATAACAAACAGAAGTGCTCAGCGCCATGAGCGACCTCAAGAATGCTCATATAACGCTGACTTGGAGAACAGCAGTGTTCAATAAGCTTTGCATCTCATAGCTCGAGACTGAAATAATGATAGAAAATGTCATGCAAAAGGTTATTAAGGTCTTACATATTATTTAATAATAACTCATTTAAATATATCCATCCATCTTCTATACCGCTTATCCTCTTCAGGGTCACGGGGAACCTGGAGAGGGTGCCAATCTATCGCAGGGCACAATCACATACACACTCATTCATACACTACGGACACGTCAATCAGCCTACCATGCACGTCTTTGGACGGGGGGAGGAAACCGGAGTACCCGGAGGAAACCCCCGCAGCACGGGGAGAACATGCAAACTCCACAACACAGGGCCACGGTGGGAATCGAACCCCCGACCCTGGAGGTGTGAGGCGAACGTGCTAACCTTGACCAAACATACTGTATCTTTACCAATCATAATTTGGGTCACGTGCAACAGGTTTATGTGTGTCATCGACTATACTGTACTGTACTGTAAAAACACTGCATATCTATTTGACATATGTATGGGCAATTAAAAGCAAAGACCTCTAGGGCTTAAAGCCTTTTTTTAACACGAAAAAAATTATGTTAAATATAAGAGTGGAGGAAATAAATAGTCTCAAACGTGGTGTTCCTTTGCTGATGCAAGTCCCGAATGGCGGAAGGCAGTGCGTCGGCCCTTTTTTAATGTAAGTGCTATAGGTATTAAAGGTTGTTCCTTGTGGTTAAACCCTACGTCTTTAACAACACCCTGAGTAAATTGTTAACAGTTGCGGTGCAGGTGCTGTAATCTAGTGGGCTCTTAGGCTCTGAACTCATAGGTCACATGACAGTGCCAAGAAGGCAGATGTAGTATGTTCGGATTGTGTTAATGCTACACACATATACCGATCAGTACATTACATTACATTACACCATTTGGCAGACGCCCTTATCCAGAGCGACTTACAACGATCTCATTTATACAGCTGAGCAGTTGAGGGTTAAAGGCCTTGCTCAAGGGCCCAACAGTGGCAGCTTGGCAGTGCTGGGATTTAAACTCATGACCTTCTGATCAGTCCAACGTCTTAACCTCTGAGCTACCACTTCCCTAGTACATACCATATCACCGGCCGGGCAGCAGGTACTGAATCGAATGCAGTAGGTACTGAATCGAATGCAATAGGTACTGAATCGAATGCAGTAGGTAATGAATCGAATGCAGTAGGTAATGAATCGAATGCAGTAGTTAATGAATCGAATGCAGTAGGTAATGAATCGAATGCAATAGGTACTGAATCGAATGCAATAGGTAATGAATCGAATGCAGTTGGTACTAAATCGAATCCAGTAGGTACTGCCACAGCACACGATTTCGGACACACAGTATGACTATTAATAAAAAAGATCTTAAAACATTCTGTAATGAGGTGGTTATTTAACATTTATGGAAGGAGTCTCCAGTGTCATCTCTTTGTAACTGTCATAGGTAAAGTCAACATTGAGTTTTGCTGTTTCTCGGTAACAAGCTGCATTAAACAAAAAAAAAAAGAAGTCTTATTCACTTCAGGAAAAAGTGATGGAGCAATGTTAATCGCTGTAATAGCGTAAGTGATAAGACGTTTATGTTTATAACGTATATAACTTAAGATATAACAGGACTTAACTTGTTTTGAGGGCATTCTACAACATTACAAAAAATGTCGTGTTGTTCTTTAATAAAAAAAAAAAAATTGTAATCATTGGTAAATCGTTGTGGTTTAAGAAAAAGAAAACACTCATGGGATGTGCTGTTATACAAAAATAGTGGTGGGAACCCCGTCACTGATTATTATTATTTTCCTCTTACAGTTTTATTCCTTACGTATCACATATGAAGTGCCAACAACGGTAGAACTAGTTTGAACTAGTCGCACAGTAAGAGAAGGTAGATGTGTCATATACTTATAGATATAATTGTTGATATGAGTGATAAAGAGCTTTAAAGTTAAACGATATAAACCAGAATGTTCTCCTCACAGATTTTTAGCTACACAAATGCAATCAGTTAGACTCTAAAGCAAGAATGACAGTTAATTAAATAAACATGAAAGACCCAAGACGAAATAGTATTTCTCTAATTTAATTGCAGATCTTATGATACAGATAAATAGCATGTACTGCACAGAATCAGAAGGTGCGAGCTGGATTTTCTCGCTGTCTTCACTGGACTCCTCCACAGGAACTAGACTTCCCAGCATGGTCGGTACACCCTTCCCACCATGCACCTCTTGGTTTCCCTCCTGATGATGGAGATGCTTTGGCCGAGGTCTGGGCTTCCATCTCTGCCTTCAGGACTCGGGATCCTTTCAGGCATGTTCCTTTCCAGAGCCCTCAGCATTCTCAGTAGGTCGACGTCTGCCACCATGATGATCTTAGAAACGCCTGGCCCGGAACTCACTTTGTTTTCAGTCAGTCTTTCTCCAGTAGAGTCTTGGAGAAGGTCTATGTCTTCGGTGTTATCCAGTGGAAGGGCCTCTGATTTCACGTTGCCACCAGACAAGAAGGCGATGGCGATGAGCACGGAGAAGACGGTGAGCTTCATTCTGCGGATGCTCTTCGTTTTGGTTGTGGTTGGTCTGCTGCTTTCTGTTGATTCTCCAACAAATTGCTCTGGCTACGATAGCTTCCTTGAGTCTTTATATATATCCGTAAGTGCCACGTTATCCCAGGATGAAGTGATTCATCCTTTGCCTTTTGTTGTCTTTAAGGATAATGAACAAAATCTTTTTAGAGAAAGCTGACAAGACCACAAACGGTGTTGTGGTTTGTTTGGTGGCACATTAATTAAAGATTACCTGCAACATCACAATATAATCCATTGGCAAACAGTAGGGTGGCATTGTAAGGGGAGATGTAATTCAAAAATCCCTGGTCTTAGAGAAACAATATGGGGGATTATGGACCTGTTGCTGTTTCAAATGATTCTATAAAAAAAAAAAATAAAAAAAAAAATAATAAAATAAAAATAAAAGATTTGTCATTTTTAAATAGACTGGCTGGGTAAAATACATCTTAAATTACACAATATAGAACGATCATTACGGTGACTAAACTGGTATTGTAGCTGTGTCTAGGTTTCAAGGACATGGATTTGACAAAATGATTTCTACATATTTCTACAAAGCTAAGCTTTTCTCTCCACCAGCCAGACAGATGCACTCAGGGTCGGACTTGAACCTTTTACAGATAAAAGGACGCATGCATTCATTGCTGAAAAATGACTAGTACTTTGTTTGTGATCACTGAGTTGTCCATAATGAGAAAAAGGGCATCAAAAAATGAGCAGACTGATTATTCTACCTATGAAATTACCCTGTATCACAAACTTGGTAAAGCGACATCAAGCACAAACCTCGGCTTTACTCTCCAATTAAGACTCCAAGACACTGCTTCCTTAAGCATAATTGAATGTTTCACACAGCTTACACAATCAAAAACCAGTCTGCATTTAAGAAAAAAAAATGTACCAAAGAATAACAGAATTTAAAACTTGAAATTACTATGAACAGAAGGGTTATTCTTTTGGTTATATAACAGCCACTTTAACTGCATGTGATAGTTTCTTGGAAAAGATTTCTTTAAAAAACCCAGAGTGGATAGTTTGCATAAAGACATCCTTTTAAGGGATAGGAACAGGATGTGATACATATTTGATGCTTTTAACAGTCATTCTTGAATGGCGCAACTTGAATACAAACATTATTTAACCATAACAGGAAGAAGAAAATCAAAGGTTTAATGAATGGATGAATGAATGAATGGATGGATGAATAATATTACATGTAGAGCACCTCCTTATGTAAATGTGATGCATGTTTGTGGCACCAAAAAAGGAACACCACACACCAATTCCTCCAATAATGCCAGTTATATTTACCCAAACATAAAAGCTTCTTTCCAGTACTTCACCATAAATCCAATTTCGCTTGCAATTACAGTAATCAGTCTGCAAGTTTTCTATCTAGCAAGGTGAATTCTTCTCGCCGTATTCGAGATATCAAACATTTCTGCCTATCATGTTCACTCTTTTGGGGGGAGAAAAAAAAGGGAGAAAAGAAATGAAATGAAAAGAAAAAGGAAACAGAAAGACTTGAGAGATTGTGCTGTCTCTTGACTGCGAGTGGAAAAACTAATCAGGACAACAAACATCTGTGAGCGAGCGGAACCGACACGAGATGACAGAACCCTTACGGCATATGAAAGCTTCACCTAAATGAAATATTAAAGATGAGAACTAGGAAAATTAAATCTTCCTGCTTCTCATGCGGCTTACAAAAGCGTGTGTTCTGGGTTTAAAAAATGCTCGTATCGTAGTCCGCATCTTCAGACAGTGTAGCTGTGTATAACGAAAATGGAAGCAAGAGAACAGTGTTTTCAAAAGGAACATGTTTGGCTATTTTATAGCAGAATGTGCTGTGCTGAAGAAGAAGAAAAAAAGACGTCTTTGTGTCTGTATCTGTCTGTGGACGGATTCAGCTCCTAAGAGATCAGATTTGCAACGGCGTTACGTCATGTCTAATAGCAGACGAAGTTACAGACTTGGACTTTCCTGTCGATGAGTAACCGATCACATCAATAATGTAGGCTGTCTGGCTTTTACCTGCAGAAAGAGAAGCAAGTGCCAAAGTCTGTAGAAGAACTGGGGCAGGGTTTGCAAGATTCCAGAAAAAAACTTCCAGCTGATTTCATTATAAAACTACGCAAAAGTCGACCTGAGAGAACTGATACACACGTGGTCAGGTCAGATATTTATTTGGTTTAGTTTTTACAGTTGATGTGCCTTTTGCACAATACTGTAGCTGTCCATAAAGTTAGGAGCACGATGTTCTTGCAGATGTTCTTTGGTGGTAGATCCATAGTTTTGTAGCTCGCAGAGCTTCTGAGACATTTTGTACACGTGCCTACAACGCATGTCTTCGGACTGGAGGAGGAAACGGAAGTACCCGGAGAAAACCCTCAACCCTGGAGGTGTGAGGCAAACACGCTGACCACTAAGCCACCGTGCCCCCAGAGATAAACAGCAATTTGCAAATGGACTAAAGTAGCAATACTTCACTAGTGACTCAGGATATAAACAATCCAATGACGCAAAAAGTAACGCATTGTAGCATTTAGTATAAAACCATTAAGTTTCCCTGAAACGTTTGCGCAAATTTTATTGACTGAACCATCAATCACAAGACTACTGGACTGTGTGACAAGTTCCTCTTCAGTAAAATATATCACAAGCGCCAACGATGTGACCTCAAACTAAGCATTATTTATTTTTCTACCTCGTTGTATATTTACCATTATCACTAGTGACGTCACTCAACACTGGTTCCAATTCCATCCAAGTCCATTTATTCACAGGCTTTATACTCTTTGGTTGGAAGATATGGACTGGCTAAAGTAAAGACCTCCTTGTATGTCCAGTCCTGCTTTAGTTACCGTTGTCACAACAGCCCAGTGTGTTTGGATGTGTGTGTGGCTCGTGCATGACCGTCGGACAGGTGTCTGCAGCCAGCATTTGAAGGTGGAGGACAGCTGTTGGCCATATGCTCATAACGGTGCTGTTTCTACAACCATAAACCGGGAATGGGACGGTAAAGGAATCCGAACCATGCTTGCTTTGTCCTGCACCAAGTCTGTGTGGCTAGACGAAAGCAAAACACTCTTTTCTGCTGAACATATTATATTATACGTTCCTGGAAGTGACCGTATTATCCGCCCAGTCCTTTTCCAGTTAGGTAAAATTCTAAATTATTGAAAATATGCAACCAATGATCAGGTTTATTTTTTTTTATTATTATAAAGAACTGGTAATGTCTAGAGCTCTTTCTACAGGATATTAGCCGTGAAAAGCATGCTGATTAGAGATGAACCATGTCATCAGCACGTCATTAATGCTTCATCGTTGAGACCATCAAAGACCTGTGATGATAATAATAAGTAATCATAATCAGATGTATTATAAAGTGTAACCTTTTTTTTTTTATATATATTATTCTGTAAACGTCTATTGTTGGTAGGTATGTTAAGTAACGAAGAAGAAGAAGTTGTCTCGTTAAAGCTGTGGAAAGCAATTTTCCAAATTGACACTTCAGGTAAAATACTTGTGTCTACTGATGGCTATCATTAAATTGGATGCTCTGCAAAATAAATAAATAAATAAATACATAAATAAATAAATAAATAAATAAATAATAATAAATATTTTGCTGTGATTGTCCTGGGCTCTGCAATCAATAACTAAAACATTCAACACATTCCAGTTGTTCCGGTAATGACAATTCAAGAAACTCTACAAGTGCATGGTCTTTTTCTGTGGCTTATCTGCCCATATAAGGGCAAGAAATGATGCTAGGATTATGGTGGAGTTGTTGATATTATATATTTTTGGAAAGGACAGAGAAGGCAAATGGTTGTGCCTTCTGAAAATGAAAAAAGAAACCTTAGCAAGCTTGGAAACAACAACGTCTAGCATTATCAATTGCAGAAACATCACTCATTAGCTACAGTATATTAGGTGACTAAATTCGTTGCTCACAGTTAATAATTATGATAAATTGACATATTTTTTACTGGAGAGTGCCAATCTGCATTCTATGTTTCTATAAATGAATGCATTATTATTCTGATTAATCAGATCATTCTAAGTGGATACAAATACAGATATGACTAGGAAGCGCAGCATTGGTTTTGTTTGTTTGAGAAAGCTTGCCAGAAAGGTTCTCTAAACATCTGGTTGAGAATAAAGGTATGGGGAAGAGCAAGTTGCCAGATATGATGCTCAAATAAAGCCCGTGAACATGCAGCGATCCTTAGTAACCACCGGATCAGGGTTACTGTGGTGTAAATTAAGCTATTAGTTTGTGCTTTGGGAAACAGAACCAATTGAATGGGATTAAAGAATGAGTGTGACACCCATGATGTAGCTGAAGTTGAGGAACTGTCAGAGCTAGAATTCACAGACGGTGCTGACATTTCAACATCTGTTTTTTTTCTTCATGTTTCCAGGGGCATATGCGTTGTTTACTTAGGGAAGAGATGGCACCAGGATGTGCATATGGGAAAAAGGCAAGCCGGTGGAGGAAGTGTGATGCTGGGAAACGTTGGGTCCTGGCTTTCATGTGGATGTTAGTTTGACATGTACTACCTACTTAAAGCTTGTTGCAGACCGAGTACACCCCTTCATGGTAACAGTACTCCATAATGGCATTGGTCTCTTTCAGCAGCATAATGCACCCTGCCAGACTGCAAAAATTGTTCAGAACGGTTTGAGGAACATGACGAAGAGTTCAAGGTGTTGATTTGGCCTCAAAATTCCCCAGATCTCAATCCGATCGAGCGTCTGTGGGATGTCCTGGACAAACAAGTCCGATCCATGGAGGCTCCACTTCGCAATTTACAGGACTTAAAGGATCTGTTGCTAACGTCTTGGTGCCAGATACCACAGCACACCTTCAGAGGTCTTCTGGAGTCTGTGCCTCAACGTATCAGAGCTGTTTTAGCAGCACAAGGTGGATCTACACAATATTAGGCAGGTGGTTTTAATGTTATGACAGATCAGTGTAGTCGCATTGTGTAACACCTCAAATGCAAGTCTTCAGAGAGAGGGATTTTGGAGAGAAGTTTGGACGGAAAGCAGGGGATTGAGGAAAAAGCCAGTAATTCTACTCCTAGGTCTTGTGGAAATGAGCAAAACCTGATAATGTTACTCATGTATGAGCACTTTGTTTAACATACTTGAAATGTACAGATACCAAAAATCATAATACATTATAGAAAAAAATATATCCAAATTATTTTATATATTTGATTTGGCATACAGCACAAATCTGTATGACGAGCAACACATTGGATGATGCTTTTATGTTTTCATTAAAAGGAAGGCCTCTTTCCCTGCTAAGTGCCAGCTACCGCTACAGCTAAAGGTGTTTGCGTGTTACAGTGTCCCACCCCATACAGCCCTCTTCCCTTAGGTGAAAAAAAAGAGCTTTAACACTGTTGACTCCACTTTCCAAAACATGCAGACCAGCTGACTACGCCCCCGGCTGCCAAGAAAAACACAAGGCCTTGGTTTGGGGGCTCAGCGGCCTCATCTAGAGAAGAGACAGTGGCTCTCACATAACCAGAGCCTCCGCTCGAGCTGCGGCAGCAAACCTTGCTAAAACAACACACGGAGGTAGGCCACTTGGTTCAAGCTGTCCAGCTAGATAAATAGAGAAAGCCCCCCATCTCCCCCTGATGAATAGCACTTATTAACTGGCACAAATTGGATTATACTGTTAAGAAGGTAAAGTGTTCCTACACGACTCAAGTCTGTCCTCTTCATCTTCTTGATATTCCACGGCATGAAAAGTAATGTCTTTTATATGAGTAGTATATTGAAACTCCTTTTGAATGGATGATTGCACTTTTATAGATTGGTGTCAAAACAATTTTATTTAAAACAAAGATGTTCTCAGTAGTCCAGTATAAAAACTGATTGGTTTCAGGGTCTAACATGCCTTCAGTAAGTGACACAAGCAGAATGTCTTTAGATATATCAGTCCGTACAGGATGATGAATTGGTGGAATTGCAATGGCACGAAATTGTTTTGCGCGGTCTTTCACAGTGATGTTTGTTGGTAAATGAGACCTTTTAGCTGTACTCGTGTTCGATGCATGTGGATCGAAGAGGGCTTTGACTGAACGCGCGTTGTGATGATGTCACGCGACACGTCTTCGACCCAAATCTGTGGAAAATCTGTGGAATTTTGAAAAGTTGCACGCTCCTTCAAATATTGCGGAGTTTGCTTGATTTTTCATTAATTTCCGCGATCGTAAAAAAAAAAAGAAAAAAAAAAAAAAAAAAGAAGCTAAATACTGGACGGACTGAATTTTCATGTAGAAAGTTAGATGCCGTGATACTCGGATGAGCTTAGCTAAAGAATCCTGTGCTCTAAGCTATCTAGCTTACTTAGCTAATGTTAGTAACAACAATGTTTAATTGTTACGTTAATGTTTGTTGATTTTTGGCAATCCATACTGTCTAATTTGCTTTTAACAAATGGCTTATTTTAGACTTTTGTTGAACCAAGAATTTCTGTATCAGCAGTTGTAAAACAACAACAAAAAAACAAAAACAAACAAACAAAAAAAAACATGTTACGTAGAGGACACTTTGCCTAATCAAAGTACTCAAAGGGACATATAACTAGAACTGTAAATTTTGTTATCTAATAGCAAGCACGACTTTTCTGTTTCCCATGCCTGCTATTCAGACACACAACATTATGGATTGAAACACTTTTGGACAATATGGATAGAAAATTGGCAACGCAAATGGTTCTGCCCATCTGTCTTTTAATAAATATGTGTTAATTTTATGACTACACTGAGACCCTGTGCTAAAAAGCTCAACCATAATGGTTTCCTAACAGTAATGCTGTCTTACTAGAATTTCAATATTGTGACCATCCGTCACTGTTGAATGAATAGATATGAATTTCAGGTTCCAGAAGTTATACTTGGGTTTATCTGTGACAAATACAAGGCTAGTTTGCTAGCAGTTAGCTAGCTAGTTAGCTATTATGATGGCAGGAGGAGGAATATTAAATGCAAAAATATTACATTTCTTTAGTAAAATGGTTTTAAGGTTGCAACCACACTTCAAATCCTTCCTTCATCAGAGCTAATGATCAGTTCCTGGCTCTCCAGTTTGTCATGCTAAAGTCACAAAATTTTTATATTTTTGCTCGTTGAGTCACTGATTCTGTTGTGGGGTGGTTGTTTTTTTTTTTTTTTCCTGTTATTAGTTCGACATGAATGCGGACATTCTTGTATTATTTCAGAGTCTGTGAAGAAGAGCTCCATCTGCTATAAAAATCCATATGTTTTTTTTTTTTTTTTTAACGTAAATTATTCCGAATGTGATTTCCAACACCAGGTGTGTGGACTACACTTTTAAAAACCATCATTTCATGTTTATTCAAGACTGTCAGTGGCAAAGTTAAAGGTCTAAAAAAAAAAGGTACTCTGTAACACCTCATTTCTCTATATTCAGCAGGACCAAATAAACAGTTAAACATGCACAGCCACATTTGGGTTTTCAGAGCCATACATACCTCACAGGCCACAGAAAAGACGAGGCAAGCGATGAACGAGGAGCAGAAATACCTCCGAGCCTCAGACTCCTCTCTCCGGGAAGCCAGAGGAAAATGAATTGAGGATGCAAAAAAAAAAAAAAAAAAAAAAAAAAAAAAAAATCAGATTCCCCTCCAAATGCACAGAGTAAACAAGGAGAGGGGAAATGTTATTTCAAGCCGCTGGAGTAGCACACTTTAGGGATGGTGCATATTTAGAGCTAATGGAAGTAATGATATGCATAAAGTTTATAGTGCATGCATTGGTCTGAAGAAAGCTAATTAGCCTGAAAGGTCAGAAACAAGGCCGAATCTTGGGTCATCTAGAAAAATGAGACACTTCAGGCAAGATTTTTACAAAAATTCATCCATGAATGCTTGGGTTGCAAATACGTCTACTTTCTTCTACCAGTGACACATTAGCATCAGATTTCCTGGTTTGGGGAAAAAACCCATCTGCGTTACTAGCTAATCCATTGTGCAGAAAATTACTGTCAGGAAACTGACGTTGAAGAAAACTTTCTTCAACTAAACTGTTACTTTTGGTAAAACAACAACAAATAAAAACAATCTGTGTTGCGACACATTTTTTTCCCTGAATTTCACACCTCCATCCATCCATCCATTCTATACCACTTATCCTACACAAGGTCATGTGGAGCCTGGAGCCCATACCTGTTAGGGAAATACCAGAAAGAAGGGGACTAGAGACTACATTTCCCATCCTGCACGGCGGCCTACAAACATGGCCGCCATGGACAGCAATTCCCAGAACACACTCACCTTCAGTCTATCAAGCACACCTGCATCCAATTCACAGCACAATCACAGCCACAGTTTAAAAGGACTTTCTATTCACTCATTCTTGGCAAAGTATATGCTCAGTTACTTTATGGTCTGTCGTTACCAAGCCTTGAGTCGCTTGTGTTTTTGAACCCTGTTTCTGAACCCTGTTTCTGCCCTTTGATTCTGTTTTGTACCTTGTCTAGTTTAGCCTGACTGTTCATCACCTGTCCTTTGCTTATGAGTCTGGATTGTTCTGCCTGGATTATTGAATTAACACTGCTTTTAGGACACATACCTGCATTTGCATCCATCTAGATCACCACCTGACAGAATACTTCGACTCTACAATGGATGCTGCAGGATAGCGAGAGGAGCTTTACACCAGGATCACCATGCCGGTGTTTGATTCCGTTCACTTCCCCCAGTGGACTTTCGTGTATTCCTCAGACCCCTTCGATGGCTCGGAAGACCTGAAAGGATTCTTTCTTCAGAGCCAAATCTATTCTGAGAGTCTGTTAAACCCCAAGTCTGAAATGAAGCAGTGGTTGGGGTTCATGCTGTCCCGGTTCACGGGGGAGTGTGGCTGAGTTCATGTGCCTCATGAGGGGGATTTTTGATAACACAGACTCTTAGCTTGATTTGGAGGAATTTTTGGGGAGAGTCAGCCTGACTGATGTACCTGCGAAGCTGTTTACCACCTACTATGAGGTAGGCTCTCCAGAGCTCCAGCCTGAGAACCTCAATGTGGTCTCCCCCTGCCGAGCTCCAGCCGGAGGTCAATGTGGCGACCTCGTCTCCAGAGCTCCATCAGTGAGACTTGGGCACCCATGACCCTGTCACCACTTCACTGGTTATCCTTCCTTGGTCCACTTTTGGTAGGTATTACCCACTGAATACTGGGAACACTACACAAGACCTGCTGTTTTGGAGATGCTGTTTTAGAGTTTTTCATCATGGACAGAGGAGCTGTTGCTGTTTTTGACCCCCCCCCCCCCCCTTTTTTTTTTCTCTCCCCTTATACGCCACCCTGTCATATTTTTTATTCTTTATATAATACATGCTGGGTCTTGTTCTGCCAAAACACTGAAGTTGAGGATTCAGTACTGTACTACAGGTACTTCCTGTCGTTACAGTTCCCTTTAACAATCAATAGATTCATTAAAATGTGTATTAGTCTGGATATGGTTCTGACTAGATGGATGTTTTTAAAAGATTGGAGTTAAACAAAGATGGGCAGAAGGGACAAAGCATTAAGAGTCAAGATTATTGCAAGTCAAAATATTGTCCTGCATTTTTTTTTTTTTTTTAAGGCCAGAGACATATTTATTAAAAATCTTATTAAACAGTCGGTTGTTGGAAGAGCTGTTAAACACTAATGATCGGACTATACACATCTGTTAACAAAGAAGATACCGAGTCACAGGGTTAATTTAAATCAGATAGATTAAAATGCAAATCGGTGTGGTTCAGGGAGCAATGTGTAGTTGATAGGATGGTGAGTCATATCGTTAAGTCTTGTATTGTATAAAGCTTGTCCATTTTTGAGTAATAGAGGAGAAGGAAGGAGAGACAGGGAGGCTTCAGGGAGGACTGGTTCATGTGTCTCCTGCTAGCTAAAGGTCAGCTGAGGCCATGCAGTGTTGTTGTTGGGGTTTTTTTTTACTCCTGATAAGCAGAACAGAGAAAGAGAGCAGGTCTGAGAGAAAAGGTTTTAAATATTCTGAGGTATTATTTTTTTTTAAAGCATTTTTGTGAATCAATGCATCATTAAAACTGACTCAAGTATGTATGAGTCATTCATACATTACATAAATTCCATAAGTTCATGTGAATTTCTATTTAAAGCTAGTACTAAAATAATGATTTCATACTCTAAGTAAAGATTAATACACAACAGAGCATGGTAATGTATGAAAATCAACAATGGGATGGGGTGATGTGGCCTCATGCAAAGTGGAGTTGATTATTTTCCAATAACAGCACATCCCGAAATGTTTTGTTGCGTATGTTCTAGCAATTTGCCAATTCTCACAATATATTTAAAAAAAAAAAAAAAATGACACATTGTACTTTTTATCAGTGTAATCTGTTTTGTCCGTTATGTTTAACGTTGTAGAACATCAGCAGAAGCACAAAGTGCTAAATCCTCCATCCATGGTGGAAAACTTCCAGCACTATCGCTGGAGAGTCCTTACAAAATACAAACAATGTGTTACTAATTCAATAGTTTATTATATAATTCAGGAAATAGTAATAGTTAATCAGTCTCTCCAGGCCTCTCGCAGAAATGAACACCAAATCAAGCAAACGCCGCAATATTTGGAGGTTCAATTTCTCAAAATTACCGCAGATTTGTGCCGAGACGCGTCATGTGACGTCATCACAACGCGCATTCAGCCAACGCCCGCTTCGATTCACTCGCATCGAACATGAGTACAGCTAAAAGGTCTCATTTACCAACAAACATCACTGTGAAAGAACGATTTGCAGCTGCAGCTGATTAATTGTCCTGATTGAAAATATCCACACACACGCCCATGTAGGAGCATTTTCAGAACCTATTCTTGAAACACTTGGTGTTAATATAAAAAAAAGAAAAACAATGGTGGCTTTGTGAGAATTTTTTTTTGTGTGTATCTTGTGTGGAAGGAGTGGGTTTGTTCATTCTACTATTATTTATAGCTACATGACAAGATAGTGATATAAATGATTATAAATGGCTAATTCCGTCATGTTTGGCAAGAGAAACTCAGTCAATCTGTTACATCTGCTAAAACGCAACCCTGGCTTGCTTGGAGAGCATGTCAAGAATTTAACCACATTCATTACACGCTCATGGGAGACTTCTTTAAAAATGCACATGCTGAATTGCCTGGCGAAACACACATGCACAAGATTCAAGACAAACAAATTTCTCAACACAGGCACAA
This sequence comes from Ictalurus punctatus, assembly GCF_001660625.3. Classification (NCBI taxonomy): domain Eukaryota; kingdom Metazoa; phylum Chordata; class Actinopteri; order Siluriformes; family Ictaluridae; genus Ictalurus; species Ictalurus punctatus. The sequence continues at coordinate 15,636,936 of NC_030443.2, read as the reverse complement.
AAAGTCCTACTATCTATTCCTAACTGCACCTAGGGGAGAACATGGAGTTTTCAGCATTAAGTGCACACAAACGTGGATTAAATCTTCATTTTTCATGTTTTTAAATAGGTTGAGGATTTTGGAATTTGCTAATGCTGCATTTCACGTGTTCTGCATGAATAATGAAGTATTGGTGGGCAAGAAAATCCCAGAAAATGCACAAGGAATATGATTTCCTCAAGCTGTTCTCAGTTTGTTAAATGGCTGCTTAATGCGCTATTCGAGTATTGTAAGACAGATTTGGGTAATGTACCGAGACCAGAGGTAACGTCCTTATATTGTTAATGGATGTCTGATTTTTGTGGAAATATTGGACGTTCTGGTAACTTGATGAATATTAAAAACAAATCCTGTATATGTTTTTTTTTGTTGTTGTTGTTGTTGTTTTTTTAAACAATTAATATCACAAGCAGTGTTTGCTAGTTGATTGATATTCTTCTTATTATTTTTTTTTTGTATTGGAACTTGTATAAATAAATGCTCATTTATTTCTGCCAATGAGGCTTTGTCTAAATAAATATGAGTAAATTGGTACACTTACTTAAAAAATAACAGTAATCTAGACTTGTTTAAGAATTACAATGTTAATTTTTAAAAAAAAGTTTTCTTGTAAAATCTGTTCTTTATCGATTAATCAAGAAAATACCATGCACTGTTATTCATTTCTTTCTGTATAAAATCTAACATAAATCCAACAATAATTAAGATATTATTGGAAATTTATTTGTAATATCCTTCTAATTAGGGATAGGAATGAATATGTAGAATTTCATGAATAGATAGCAACATTTTGTTTTTTTATTAAGTAGTGACACCATGTGATCAAAACTACATCAAGGAAGTGAGGTCACTATTGAAGACGGAGCTGACCAAGAGCAAAATAAAGTGGGACATATGACATCATAAAACATAGAAGTGTCCATCTGAGCATCGATAACCTGTAACCTGTAGATGAAGGTATGAATTTGGTCAGTCATGATGTTTCAGAGACTCTGTGCCAGATGTTCTTCAATGTTGGAAAACATCACCCACACCATCACACTTCCACCACTGACCTGCACCTTCACACCAAATACGAAGATTCATGGATGTATATTGTTTCTACCAAATGCTGATACTTCCACTAGCAAAATGATTCAGGTAGATTCGTCAGAACAGGAAACTTTTTTCCAGTTCTGAAATGTCCATTTTTGATGCTCCTGCTTGAGACGCTTTCCTGTTCTTCGATGTCAAACTTGATGATGATTCTGTTTGGTTTGTCATTAAGAATTCCCAATATGTCCATGGCGACATGGTATGTAAATCTTAAATATGGATTGAATTAGCAGTAGGGCTGCACTGTGGTACACTGGGTAGTGTTCCTGCCTCACAGCTCCAAGATTTGATCCAGAGCTCAGCCTATGAGTAGCCACGCATGTTTTCCCACATGTCCTTGTGTGTTTCCTACAGATTCTCCATTTTCCTCCAAGCTCATGCTAAAAACATGCTAATAGGTAGATTAGCTATACTAAATTGCCCATGTGTATGAATATGTGTGTCCATGGTGTCCTGTAAAAGACTGGCGTCTCATCTAGGGTATATTCCTGCCTTACGCCCAGTATTCTTGGCATAGGCTCCACATCCACCTGGAGCCTAACAAGAGACAAAGCTTTTTTTCTTCCATTCTGGTGTGGCCATGGTATTTCGGCCTCCCGACTCCAACCCTGCACCCAATATGGGCTTCGGTTTGGTAGCTCATAAGTGTTGCTTAATGATACAAAATTCTGCACTGCGATGTTGCTGCCCGTCTGTTTTTTTGCACAGTTCTCTCCATTCTCCCTTCACCCCTCTGATCCACAAGCTGTTTTAATCCATGCAACTGGCAATCTCTGGCAGCTTTTTGGGATTTACACTGTTTTTTGTAAACAATTAGGTGTGAAATGTGCAGAATTTGTGAGATGGTAGAACTGGTATATCTAGTGCCAGGTGTCAAGCTGTGGTAAATAAATATTAATTAAGAGTGTTGGTTTTGTCCATTACAGCACTAAATCTAATGCAAACCTATGCTCTAAACTCCATATGTATCACATATTGGAATGTGTAGTTTGTATGAAAGTTGAGGGTGTAGCTAATAAACTGGCAACTTAGTGTAACTATCTAATAAGTGTTATTTAAAAAGGAGTATATAGGTAAGCCCTGGAGAATTAATACAATGGACTTAAAAGATTAACATTACAATACGTGCAATTTACATCTTAGGATCAAGATCATAAATAGACAAAGAAAACTAAGTAAAAGCATGGTGCCTGAATGCAATCTCTACACCTTCACCTTCTCCTCCTCATGGGAATACACTTTCTTGCACTACCCAGGAACTACCCAGTGCTTGAAAACCTCTTCATCCTCATCACTCTCACGTTGGCTCCCCAGAGTGAAATGTCATTTGGCTTCTCATGGGTGATTTGGGGGATCACCTACACATTCTATCGAGCAGGAACTGATAGGAAGCAAAGGTTCCATTTTTGTCCAATCCCCTGACAGTTTGTGTGGAGAGGCAGTTCTGTCCTCTGTGCCCATTCCCAATCATCTTAGAGTTCCCCAGGGAGAAACTTATAGAGTGGTTTCTTTGTATCTCCTCACTATACTGGGCTACACTGGGAAATGATCTTTCAAGTCCTTTTAGCAAATGGTTGGCTAAGACACACACAATTGTTGACATGGATTAAGGTCAATGAGTGTGGACAGGCAGACCTGACTAAAATGTTGTGGAAAAAAATGTTACATTACAACCAAGTATTACAACTGAGACGCTCCAAAAGCTGCTTACAAAATATGCAAGCAGTTATGCAAGCAAAGAGTGGGTATGAAAGTCATTTATTCCACAGTGTTGTCGAATTCTCAATTCTGATTGGTCAGGAGGTGTGTTTTTTATAACATTAGTTCTGACAGTAGTTGTGGTTTTAATTCAAATCACAGGTTTATATAAACGTGCTCATTCTAATACGTTGCCATTTCTATAGCAACAGCTCATTCACAGTGACCCATAAGGTGGACAGTCCACATAATTACTTAATAATAATAATAATAATAAACGGATTTGAAATGATTTAATAAAGAATCATGTAGAATCGTTTATATTGTAAAGTTTTCTGCAAGGAGATGTTTATTTAACATTTATGGAAGGAGTCTATGCAAGAACCGAGGACATGTGCTTTACAATTTCTTAGTAAGTAGCTATAATTTTTTTGTCTTGCTAACTAAAGTAAGGAAACGACTCTATAGCTGCTATAACTTAACCGACAAAGAAACATAACCCAGTTGTTTCGTGGGCGTTCCACAACATTAAATGTAACTATGAATTGATTTTTAATAGATTATGATGTGTAGCTCTTTAATTAATAAAAATTATAATAATTCTTGGCAACATCTTGCTGTGGTATAATTATTTATAGCACATTCAGAAAGACAGAAAGTGTTACCATTTAGTTTTTTTCCGCACATAATTTATATCCTAACACAGATTATTTGAACATTTTTGTTACTAGAAACCACACTGAATGTCCATCCATTCCTCCATCCATCCATTTTCCATAACGCTTATCCTACACAGGGTGGCAGGGAGTTTAATCCAGAGGACTCGGGGCATAAGGGTGGTGACACCCTGGACAGGGTGCCAGCCCATCGCAGGACACAATCACACACGCCTATTCAGACATCCATTCACACACTATGGACAATTTGGAAATGCCAGTCAGCCTACAATGCTTGTCTTTGGATTGCGGGAGGAAACCGGGGTACCCAGAGGAAACCCCTGAAGCACGGGGAGAACATGGTAACTCCGTGCACAAAGGCAGAATTCGAGCCCCCAACCCCAGAGGTGCGAGGCAAACGTGCCCCCCACTGACTATCCAGTTGATATGATTCGTCATTTTCTTCGAAGTGTTTGCAAACTTCTGCACTCGACTACATTTCCCAACAACATGTAAACATCCTATTTTGTTGTAACTTATAAAAAACCTCAATGCTGGACTCAAATCCTTCAGTCATTGATTTCACACACAAACACACACAAAGAGCTCACACAGCAATTAATAACACATCCTATGTTTGATTACACAAAGAATCAATTGATATGTTTGGTGGAAAGGAAGCTCTGTGCCTGTTCCCAATCATCTCTCCATCCTCCGAGGAGAACCTTTCAGAGTGGTTTCTTATTTCTCTGTGATCCATCAAGTCCCTTTTGCAAATGCTAACATTACGTATGACTTGTTTAATAATATTAAATTAGCATCTTGTATAACCTAGATCTGCCGTTATGCTAGGCTAAAAACAACTATAAACATTGTTTGCTGAGGAAATAGACTTACATAGATTACATGCAAGTCTATTTAATAGATTACAGATGACTGATTATACAAAGGCCTGTTGTTTTCCATGTGAATAGTGATTACACAGGTCACTCCCTGTTTAATAAACAGTGATGGCATGTCTGCCATTTTGTAATGCTGTTTGAGTTCTTAAAGAGGCACTTCAACCCAAATAAAAATGTAGCCATTGATATATCTGTTGTAAAAAGTAAAAACTAGCCAACTCTCGGTCTTGCCACAGTAATCTTAGAAAACAAACACAGTTTATAAAGCAGTTGGGACTCACAGCGGTAGTGATATTTTGTCTTCCATTTTGTACTGTTTTGTTTGAATTCCCAAAGAAACAATTTTTTAAAAATTATCTATATATCTGTTTTTAAATCGGTGTTTATTTATTTATTTATTTATTTATTCATTTTTGCTAGCTGGTGCTAATTCAGACTAAAATGGCAGAAAAGCACATAATAATAATAAACAGGCACAGCTTTTGCATCAAAATACATTTAAGAAACAATCATGTTCCATGCAAATAACTATCTGCATAGATCAATTTTGATGTTTTTCTATACATTTTGCTACACTCCTGAGGCAAAAAAAAGGGGCCCAAAATGCCCTAAATGGCAAAATATTAAGTTTTTAATGGTTTTAACAATGAATCATTGGTCAGAATATTAGCAAGAATTAAACAAATGCACTCCTGAGACCTCCTGGGCCTCCATTTACTCGTTTACTTTTGCTGCAGTGAACTGTTTGGGGGAAAAGCTAGAAACAGGAAAGTTCACTTATATAGTCTTCTTCTATGCAAATGTAAAATCATGATCATGATTAAAATGTGTGATGTAAAATTCAAACTAACACATGACTGGGTGTACAAAAATAAAATAATATAATATAAAATAATATAATCGTACAGTAGGTAAAAGAAAAAAAGAATTAATAACCTAATTTATGTGAATTAAAATCTAACTAAAATGAGTCAAATAATAATAATAAAAATAAAAATAATAATCTTGCCAAGAAAAATAAGGAGATACATTTATTGGATAATATCTGAATAAGATCAATAAAAATAAGCTAAATAAGAACAAAAAAAGTAGTAAGAACTTTTATTTATTTATTTAGCCTATTTAATTTCTAATTGATGCAAAGTATTCAGTATAAACTTTAATACTTACTATATAAACTACAAGCAAAGTAGGTACAAAAAAAAAAAGTATTAATAACGTAAATATGTACATTATAAATGAAATACAATAAAAAGGAATAAAAAAATAATTAATAACCAATAATATTTCCTAAAATAAGGCAATACATTTAATAGATTTTACAACTCCAATGACGTCACGTCCGTTTTGTTTACGGTTACCATAGCAACCTCAAGGATACTTCCGTATATCAAGAGCCAGTTTTTCCACGTAAAGTTTCACAGCGTTTTAAACGTTAGAGGGACGAAAAGTCATTTTACAACGCTATATATAAATACAAATAGGTATATACAAAATAAAAATATAAATACATTTAATAATGAGTTCCTCGGAGGTGGAGGTGGGAAACAGAGCAGCTGGAGGTTGTTTACTGGGGAACTGGGTGGAGGAGGTGAGTGCAGATCATCAGCTGAATATAGAAGCTGTGTTAGGAATATTTATTTATTTATTTGTCTAATTAACAGGTGTAACGTTAAAGTAAACAGGCCAGGTTTTTTCCCCGCACAGTCTTGGTAATACGACAGGGGATCACAAACTTTTAGCAGCAGTGACCCCTCTCTACAGCGCAGGTTTATTGATCCTATGATTATAATCCAACTAGTTAAATATTAATCACATTAGACAAACATATTCCCTCATATTAAGTTATTTATTTGAGGAAATACAGATTTTTATTCCTGAACTTTACACCCATTTAACCCAAACCTGTTGGGTTTGAAACATTTTCTATCATATTAACTGCATATTCTTTCCTCCTTTTAAAAGTACTCCTATTCCTAGTTTTATTAAAGTTATGGTTAGCTGATGTAAATTGAGATGATTTCACTTGTTTTTAAGTTTAAGTTTTAAGCTTTTAAGTGGAATAAACCCTTCAATTAAAAATGACTTTTCAGTTCGGTTACTACAGCACTTACAGCAACTTTAACTTGAAGTGTGTTAATCATGATCTCCATGTAAATGTAATGTAAAATATTAATAATAATAATAATAATAATAGTCACAGCTTCCATGGCTATATCTCATGGTAGTTCACAGACCCGACTTTGAGAATTATGGGCCTAATATTTTGTTATAACTGATGAAAAGTTTAGTCTGAGAGACATTAGTTTAGCATAGTACAGTATACTGTAGTGTAGTATTTGTACAGAAGAATATTGGGTACAAGCAATTAGATAATTACAACTGATGTCCTGCACTTATATCACTTTCACCAGCTGTAGTTGGTACAGTTAGCTGAGTTTAGATGACTTACTGACTACACTGTAAATCTGATAAAGCTAAATCATGTTCATTTAAAGTTTTCTGACCTTAGCTACAAACAACATACATCTGTGTCCGAAAACTAATTCTAATGTAAAAACATATTGAGTGAATTATGTAGGTAAGTGAAAAAATACTCAAGACACTGGTTAATTTCTTTATTTGGGATTAATAAAGGACATCCAACCATTCCATCCATCAAGAATGCCAATCATCCATTCATCCATACATACATACATCCATTAATTGCACACAACCACCCATCCATCCATCCATCCATCTAGCAATCCATTAATTTCACACATCCATCCATCAATCCATCCATCAATCCATTAATTTCACACATCCATCCATCCATCCATCCATCCATCCATCAGTCCATCAATCCATTAATTTCACACATCCATCCATCCATCCATCAGTCCATCAATCCATTAAGTTCACACATCTATCCATCCATCCATCCATCAGTCCATTAATTTCTTAATTTCACACATCCATCTATCTATCCAGTCAGCCAGTCATCCATCAATCATGCCAACCATCCATCCATCCATTAATTCCATTTATCCATCCAACCCATCCATCCATTCATCCATCCATCCATCCATTAATTTCACACATCCATCCATTCCATCCATCCTGCCAGCCAGCCATCCATCAATTTCACCCACCCACCCACCCACCCACCCACCGATCCATCCACCGATCCATCCATCCATTAATTTCACCCACCCATCCTTCCATCAATCCATCCATTAATTCCAATCATCCATTCAACCCATATATCCATCCATTAATTTCACCCATCCACCCATCCATCCATCTATCCATCCATCCATTTATCTATCACATCACAAAATTGGGAAACTGCAACATGATTGAGAAATGCCCTCTTTTGTTGCACAGAAATCCCTCACTCCAAACATTCTGGAGCATTCCATGTGTGAATTATTACTAATTCTTATTTTTAGCAATACAATAATGTGACCTTGTTGCATGCATGATAAACTCTTTCCTGTGAATTAAGAGGGCCACTGCATCACTGGACAATACTGGACCAACATCTGTCATCCATAAAACTGGACACAGGGGCATCCTCACAGTGGACTCTAAATTGCATGGCGTCAGTACACTGAAATCTGCTTTCACCAGCCCTAAGGGCACACAGGTACGACAGAAAGGTAAGCACAAATGCCTCTATATCTAATTTGTATAGTATTTTATTTTTTTAATTTGTGTCATTTTTATTTCCTGCTATGGTGTTAAACATCCCTTAATCTCTGTCCAAACTAGTCATAAAGGTTTTTGTTGGCAAACACAAATTAAATCCACACATTTCACCAGCACTGCTTTTAAATGTTTATATCGCCATCTGTAACAGAACTTTTGTTTCATTACTTTTATTAAACCATGTCATTTCCTTCTAGGATTACGAACTGAGCTGCTGGAGAAGCACCTCATCAAAAGCATAAGGTAACCATTCCGAGCAAGACTGTTGAACTTTACATTTTCAGATGAAACAAGACAGATGACCTCATCTTGTCTGAGGCTTCAGCGACACTAAAGCAGCCTCCCACACTTCCTGTTCCAGCCAGGAGAACAGAGGAAACAGTGGGAAGACTGTGTCGAAGGAGTGTTTGTGTCTCGGTCAGCTTTCATACTTCAATTAAAAGCTTTCAATTAATCTTTATCACTGCATTGGAGATTTGTTGCCATGGGGATCACTTGATGTATCCCTGACAACTATCCTCTGCTAAAAGAGACAAAACAAATGTGAGCCTAAAGCGAGACAGTATCTCATAGCCACAGACCAGTATATGAACCCTGAATCAAAGGCCAGTTCGGACAGCGACTGACCACATCTACAGAACAACTGCTGTGTGAGGACTTTATTAAAAGAACTAGAGCAGACATTGCCTTAAGTGAGAAACAGGATGTGGACGCTAATAAAAAAATATTCCCCAGAACTTTAGATAAACTCAGTAGATGGATAAAAACATACACAAAGTTAGTTATATCTTATACCAGAGGGCTATTGAATTCATGAATATGATTGGTCAGAAGGTGATAGGGGAGTAACCTAACATGAATACGTTATAATAACGAGACAAAAAATAGGTGGAGTATTTGTATTTTTTTTTCGCTTGTTGTTATTTAACAAAGAAAAATGCATAATTGTTGATATGCTGAAGGTAAGGAGACATTTAATTAACATGTACGGGAGGAGTCTCCAGTGTCAGCGCTTTATAATGGTTGGTAGGTTTTCTGACTTTGCTCTCTTTTTTTTTTCTTATTAACTTCAAGAGAGTGGGGGCATGGTGGTTCAGTGGTTAGCATGTTTGCCTCGCAACTTTGGGGTTGGATTTAGGGGTTCGAATCCCACCATGTTCCTCCTGTGCTTCTGGGGATTTCTCTGGGTACTCTGGTTTCCTCCCCCATTCCAAAGACATTCGTTGTAGGCTGATTGGCATTCCCAAATTGTCTGGAGTGTGTGATTGTGCCCTGTGATGGGTTGGCACCCCATCCAGGGTGTCCCACGCCTTGTTCCCCAAGACTCCGCGACCCTGTTAATAGGATAAATAAAATGGATGGATGGAACTTCAAGTGAGAAAAAAAAGAGGCTGGTGAGGGAACAGTTTTTTTGTAGCCGCTTTAATGTAAGTGATAACAGGAACTACCTCCCTAACTTTCCTGGACGTTCCTCAACATTAAATGTAACTATAAACGAACAAAAAGTGTGACGTTCTTTAATTACGAAAAATTAAATTGTTGGCAAATTGATGTATTATAAGAGGAATAAAGCACTTTGGGGTGGTATCATACCAGCTTGATTCGTCACTGATTATTTTCCTATAACATAATGCCCAGTGGTATTTTATTCCTTACTTAATCTCAACTATATGATTGATTCTTCATTCAAAGGCTTTCCCATTGGACCCCATGCCCAAGCGTGAACTACGAGTCAATTTTAGTCCAGGATGCCAACCAAGTATCAGTATTTTACTGTGACTCTGTGCTTTGAAGAGTTTCATTTTACTGAACATTGTTTTAGAGCGAGTAAATCAACTCACACTGGGATGATCTGATCTGTATTACAGTGAGCAGGTACATGCAGAGCTCACACCTCAGCTTCCAGCCCCTGAACTGTACTCCGTAACCAGAACTGATTACACAGTGGAAGGCTTCCGGTGTGACCGACCGACCCCATCCACAGTCAGTCACTACACCGCTGTGGATTTATCGAATGATCTTATTTTACAGTCAAACTCTAAAAGTTTTGGCACCCTTAAAAAAAAAAAAAAAAAACTCGAATAAGTGGACGTCATTACTGTGAAAGAATGTTGATATTTAACTGTGTGCTTTCAGGATCATGACTACAGGGTCGACGAGGCCATCACATTTTGGAGGGAAAACTTTAACAAGATTCAGGTACAGTAAGAAAAATAGAAATAGAATTATTTATAAGCTTATGTAATATGGAAGCCCTGAACTGCAAAATATTGAGGTGCTCTGATGCTCTAATGAGCAAGCCAGAGGCAACTATGGCAAGGTGGCAAAAACTCCCTGAGGTGACATGAGCGGAAACAGACTCAGAAAGGAACCCATCCTCCTCTGGTTGACAGCGGACAGTGCGATTATAAATCATTTCTCTTCTATAAATGTAGTGATGATTGTGTCAAGTGTGTCAACCTGAGTATGATCATTGTTAGAGTTTTATCATATAAAACTGACCTTATCACCTGTCCGATGTTTGAGACGAGTTTAAACTGTTCTTAGCAGTTTCAGTGTGATCTAGTGAAATAATGACAGCACATCACATTTATTGATTTATTATTATTATTTAGTTGGAGTTCAGGGCTTTTGTATGGTATAGTTTCGTATAGTTTTACATGCAATCATTATAAAAAATAGATACACAAAACCTACAAAAAACAGGCATTTTTAACATTTTTATGACATATATAATCTCATTAATAAAAATATGTGACTAAAATAATTTGATAAATTATTTATCTAACAGATTTATACTGGTATATTCAATATTAAATAGAAATAGTCATTTCAGCATAATTTCAATGGGTTTCTGTGAGCTGAAAACATAACAAAAGGCTTACAAGCAACTGCAGAATTATTGCCATCCTTTACGGGGAGAGAATTTCATCAAATAAACATAGTATTATGATTATTATTATTATTATCATCATTTTCCACTCAAACAATTGTAGAAGCTACAGCCTTTTATATTTATGGCCAAAAGTATGTGGACACCTGACGTCACACTTAAACTGTTGTCACAAAGTTGATAGCACACAATTGTATAGAATGTGTTTGTATGCTGTAGCATAACAGTTTCCCTTCACTGGAACTACGAGACCCAAACAGCATGACGATGCCCCTGTGCACAAAGCGAGCTCCATGAAGACATGGTTTGCCAAGGTTGGAGTGGAAGAACTCAAGTGTCCTGCACAGAACCCTGACCTCAACCTGACTGAACACCTTTGGGATGAACTGTAAAACCAACTGCATCCCCAAACCTCCTGGTCCGACATCAGTACCAGTAATGTTCTTGTGGCTGAACTCCCCACAGCCACGCTCCATAATCTAGTGGAAAGCCTTCTCAGAAGAAAGGATGTTATTATAACAGCCAAGAGGGGACGAAATCTGGAACAGGATGTTCAACAAGCACATACTGTGCACATACTTTTAGCCATATAGTGTACGTTTAAGTTTAAAATATCACTCATGCCATGTGCTATCAATTTTTGGTCATTTTCAAGAAGGGTGCCAGTAATTTTGGAGTTGATTGTAAAACGTATAAACACTGTGTTTGTTCTCAGTCCTGAGGTAAAGTCACTGTTTTTTTTTATTTAACAGGGTGTGACAGCAGTGAGAAATAGAGATGGTCCTTTTAAGAAGAACGCCAATTTCTCCACACCAATCAATGAGTGCTTGGACCCCAATCCTGAGAACTATATTGATTTAGAAGAAGTGTAATTTCATGCTGTTAGTACGAGCAATTTTCTTTCCAAAAGGGAATCGGAAAATAAATAGCAGTTTTATAAACTCACTCTAACCTCTTTTTTTTGTTTTGTTTTTGTTTCCTAATATACGGATGTTCAAGAATCATTACAAAACATGATCATTATGTACCGCAGGCCTTAGTTCTCATCGAAGTCTAAAACCAAACCGTCAAAGGCCGTATTGTTCTTTTTCATGTTTTCCGTTTATACCGAATACTTTTCCAACAACACTTATCATGTGGCAAATAAACTCAGTAAGCTCCTTCCTGTCAGTGAATCCTTTAAGTGAAACTTTGCAGGCTGTGCTCGAGCAGTGACAACATTTATTTAGGTTTGTAGCTAGACACAAAGCATCTGCCTTCTCACCATATGCAGGAACCCGTGTTATATTGATGACACACGAAGTGTTGCTCTCGCTGGTTTCCTTTTGAATCCAGTGGCTTACTTCCAGCACCAATGCACTAACCTTTCATGCTTTGAGCAGGGTAGCTATGGCAACAAGTCATTTTTAGAACATGTTCATGCAGATTCACCCCCTGTTTTTTTTTTGGGAAGTATTTGTCATCTGGTAGAACGTACATGAAGACTTAATGTTAAAAACACAAACCTTAGGTCTTAATTATTGCCAGTTGTGTGTAGTTAATAGAACGCTCCACCCTGAAGCACATTAAATAAGTTGATCTTGAATATATATATATATATATATATATATATATATATATATATATATATATATATATATATATATATTTTGTGATGTGTTTAGCGATTCTTTGTTGGTTTTGTTTTTCCTGTGAGAGGTTAGTGGATGTCTGTGACGCTGATGTTGCATTGTTATTGCTAGGGCTAGTTACAGTTACAGTGGAGTTAGGGTTAGGCAAAGGGAAAGGGGCTTCTTTTTTCGTTTTCATTTCTCGTTCAATGTCACATTAATGAGAACTCCAATGCAGCTATATATCAGAGGCTCAGTTCAGCTAGTTAGCGATCTACGAGAGTGTGATGGCATTATATTACATGAAATCTTTGGAAGCTGAAGAGTTCGAGCAGATGTGTACAGATGAGGAGGTTTAGATCTGTAGTTGAATGACACTCTTTAAGTTCAGATTGTAATTTCTGCAGTCTCAGGGTATGACATTTTCTGTATCCTGTTCATCCTCCATCTTTCATGTGTTAACCATCCAATGTTCAACTGTATTATTGGACTGGCTTATACCTCACTTATAAATCCCTGGATAAATGAATAAATGTTAATGTAGAAATAAACAGAAGCACTTCAGAATGGAAACCTTGGTGTGAAGAGGCGTATTCAATAGATTCTCTCTGCATGTATTCTCTGGTGCAAATTTGTATTTTATTGACTTTCAAAAAAATCCTCTTTGTTAGTGTTTTGACAAACTCGCATCATTTTTCTTGGGGGAAAAAAAAACAACCCTAGGCTGATTGTACACAATACTAGACGATGCAGTTGTAAGGTCTACTGAAAAGCAGAGACAAAAATCGTGGATTTGTCAAAGGAATTGCTTCAAGGAATTTCAGCTTGAAATCCATATTCCCCTGAGCACAAAAGTAGATGATCACACAAGATCTAAACCATGATCGCGAATG